>NC_136907.1:58651794-58818029 GCF_949606895.1 Notothenia rossii | reverse complement strand
GGAGAGAGTATGTGTAAAACAACAGGAAATAAAAAGGAACTCACCTTGTGGTAAACCGGCAAGAGAAAAAGCATTTGAGCTCCATACTGTTTCAGAAATAATCCTTGATGTAGTTTTTGAACATGATGGCAGTTAGTCACGGCAGCATTGAGCTGAATCTGCTGTGTAATTCTGAGCAGGCATTAGCTCCACTTCCTCTTTTTTCTTTCAAGCGAAGGACCCCGAATAAGCAGTTCTCTAACAGGGCAAAAACAGAGGGATATGAGGGATGTCTAAAATGCATGATCTGTTTGGTATTTTGAGCAAAACACATCATACATGTTTTTTATATATCGAGACCCATAATATATGCCATAAAATAGCATAATAAGAGACCTTTAAGTCTAGTGCCATCTGAATAGTGCATGTCCCCCAAGGTACAAGTAGACTTGTACAATTTCACTGGGAAAAACACACACATTAATTATTTATATTCTGTTACAGTGATGTGCGCGGTTGGAAGTAGATTGTGAAACAGAGTAGGGGAGACCTGAGAATGAAAGCTCTGGTGCGATTTCCTCTTAAGCCAGTGTGGAGACTCCAGCTTCCAGAGCCAGTCAGCTTTTTCAGTGCACTCAAGCTGACGTGTTAAATATTTTCTCTAACAGAACAAGAGCGAGTTGTTTTGGGTCTGAGCCATCTCATTGTAACCGCTAACAATCACGTGGCAACATCAACTTGAACGATTGCACTTTTAACCCTTGTTTATGTCAGTGCAATTACTGAGTGCTACAAAATCATCTGTCTTCCCCAGAGGCATGTAAGCGTACTGTAGCAGAGCACATTATGTACTGTCAGGTTAAATGCTCACCACTAAACATATTATTTGATAATGAACACACAGTACATTGTGGTTACTAATTGTGTGTTCCAACTGTGAAGCAGATAATTAGGAACTCTGCAAATGAGCAAAATTCTAATTGTATTGTTTTTTCGTGCTGCATCAACCTTTGAAAAAATAATCAGTTTGTCGATGAGAGTTTCCAAAAACAACTGTTTCAACAACTTACACCTTGCAATGTCAATGCACAACGAGCATACATGGGTTTTATTTATCACATCCACACAACAGGATTCACAGTGTCTGATGGTTGTAAAAGTAAACTACAACAAAGTGCAATGACTTCTACTTTGATAGCTTGATGTAGAGTCTAACACAATTGTCATTCAAAGACTCTTGATGTTCAGGTTTAAAACCCACTACTTTAAATTAAAACAACTAAGATTAAAACAATATATTGGATTAAGTCCTTGTGCAGGAACAAGAGTGTTTGTAATATTGTGTAGATGCTTTGAAAATGACAAAACTCTATTTAATTCCAACCCTACCTTCACTGCTCCTGCCGACAAGTGGCACTAGAAGTGGATTACATTTCCAGATCCTGGACAATAATCAGAGAGGACACTGCCAATAGCTGGCCAATTGACCAACAGGCTGTGGCCTTTTTCATCATCCATTTAAGGATCGATATGAGGGACCTCAGGCTCATCAGCTCAACTGTACTGGAGACAGGATAAAATAAATTGAATATCTGTTCCCATAGAAGAATGAATGAAAGTAGCAGGGATGAGAAAACAGAGAATATAATGTTTTTTTCACTCCTGGGTAGGTATAAGGAGAGATTGGAGAGTTTCCTGAAAGAAGGGAAGATCTTATTGAATCTAAGGATAGCCAACGGAAGAAGAAAGGCCAGACTGTTGGGAAGAAAACAAGCAGAGTATAATGGAACATTTAAAGATAGAGTTTAGGAAGAAACATCTAATGTAGTTCAGTTGGATTTAGGTGTTAATATGGTGACATGACTAAGTATTGAGGTGGAATAAGAAGATATGGTTAGGGTTAGGGTTGGTGCGAAATACCAACCCCGAAGAGATATTCTACAAATATTTATTTGTAATTGATTGAACAAACCTTTTAAACTTGGTTGACTCTATTAAAATGTCTGTTCTGAATATTAGTTTTTACAGAACGTGTTACAGAAGAAAAGTCTATAAGGATTTGATATAAAGCTAAAGTATTAGCATCACTTCTGAGCTTTTTGGAAGCACATTATTTTGGCCATGGAATTATTTACTTATTGGAGCTTTTTGTTCTGCACTTCCAGGTAAATGTGAACATCGGAAAGAATAACTTCCAAATAGCTTTCTTTTTATTTTAAGGACGGACTGACCTCACATTTCATGCATTCTAGAAAGACTATTAAAAGTTGAGGGACTGGCTGAACCAAAACATTGAGAAAGTTACTGGCCCCTCTATGGATGATAGAACGTGTGCTGTGTGGAGAGATTTATGTGAGGAGGAAAAACTACTCTCCTTTTCTCTTTCTCCCTCAGTCTTCATGGAGATTAATTTCAATTTCTTATAAGGTACTGAACACATTCCATCTTCTCATTATTGTGTGTATACAGACGCAAATTATTCTCAGACTTTGTCAGGATCAAAAATATTTTCACCTGAAAGACAAATATGACAAAAATACACCCTCGGACTTGAATGATGAACATCAGAGGCTCTGCAGGTGTGTTCGTGTCCGCATGTTCAGGTGATACTGAAAAGGCTTCTAAGCTGTATTCAAGCTCTGTTCCTGACATGTGTCTTCCCTTCAACTCCCCCAATGAAACCTCTGTATCTGTCAGCATGACTGAAGTAAGCGCTGCTCTCTTCAAACAACCATGGAAAATTCAATGAAATGAGGAAAAAATAAACCGTCACAATATTCCTTCGCATGTAAAGTTATCCTCTGTGAGTAAAGTTATATTATTTTTTAACCTCAACCCCAACCTTAACCCAATTGTTTAATTGTTGGGACATTGCATTTAGCTTACGCATTTATCCAAAGCGACTTAAAATAAGTGCATTCGACCAAGAAGATATCATACAAACTTGAAGAAAACAGAATCATCAGGTTTCATAGAGCCAACACATTTCAAGTGCTACTCAACTGGCTTTAGATAAGCCAGTGCTTTGTTCGTAATTGCTCGAAGTGGAGTCGAAAGAGATGAGTTTTTAGTCTGCGCCGGAAGATGTGTAAGCTTTCTGCTGTCCTGATGTCAATAGAGGTTTCTCAATACTCTAATTTCCCCTTACAGTGAGAACAGCTGTGAGGTCCGTGCAGAAAGCAGAGCTGTGTGTAAAATATATATCACTCAGTATAACAGGCCTACTCTCTGTATTTGTATGCTTTAGTTTAGTAGATAATCTACAAACAAAGAGTCAATATTTTTCGAAGACCATTTAGTGCTTCACATAATAAAATACACAACGGCTGTAGCCTGATTATGCTTTAGGAGCTGTCGGTGTTTGTGGTACAGTGTGTAGGTGTGTGTGTTGTACAGTGCGTAGATGCGGCGGACAGACGGGTCTCAGTTGGTTTGGTGTCCTATGCTTACTTTTAATACTTGTAAATACAACTTTTGGCTCGTAATTTCAATTCCCCATTTCAGCGACCAGAGAGAGGGGGGGGGGGATATATCCAGTCTCTGATTGTGTTACGTTATTATGAGAGTGCTCTCATACTTGTTTGCTTCTGAAATTGTATATATTTATATAAATATATGTGTGTGTATATGTCCGCATCTGTAGCCTGTTATTGTCTCATTATACCGCACTGTGAATGAATGAAAAGTAAATATATAAGTCGTCATGAGACAGAGGGCTGCTGTGTCTCCTGTCATCATTAATGGACGTCTCTTTAAAATGACCGCTCAGAGGAGAGGAGTTCTCATTTCTCTAACCGCCTGCTGCTTCCCCTCCTCTCTCCTCGGTTCCCCTCCTCAGTCCTCCGCTCGCATCTCCTGTGGGCGGGACGAAGTCTCGAGGATAGGAGTCGAGGAGGGGAAATTAGAGTATTGAGAAACCTCTAATGGGGAGCTCATTCCACAATTTTGGAGCCAGGATAGCAAACAGACGTGTTTTTGCTGATGGGAACTTGGGTCCCCCTCGCAGTGCGGGTGCAGCGAGCCGTTTGGCTGATGCAGAGCGGAGTGCACGTGCTGGGGTCTATGGTTTAACCATGTCCTGGATCAGTGGCGGCTGGTGGAAAATATTTTTGGTGGGGCTGTTGATATAGTGAGTAAAACATTTTTTTTTTGGGAGAAATTACCCCTTAAATTGGGACTTCTGGTGATGTAATGGCACCATAAAATCGTGGTTCTAGGGCCAGGAACAACCAGGCTGAGTCGGGCTGAGTATGCTAAACTAGAGAGAGAATCGCTGTCAAGGGGGCTACAACTACAACAAGATGAACATATTTGACCGTGATTTAATTGTAATACACGTATACTGATACCGGATAGTAAAAACCATGAATTAAGGCTTTGACATGTCTGCAGACAGACGGCAGGCGAAAAACCTTTTAAAATGCGTGTTTTCCAATGGAGATTTGGCTAAGCTAACGTTGTAAATGCTCCGACCGTCCACACTCACAACAACGGCCTATACAGACATAAATAAACCAGCGACTGTATTCGCCATGACACAGACAGTATGTGGTTTGTACTTGTTTAACTTTTGTCTAGTTTCTGAACAGATATGAAAAGCTGTGAGCTCTGAGTGCTAAGAGCTAACAGCTGTGTTGTTTTTCTGAGGAGCTCATTGAAGATGACGTCACGGCTCCGCCTACACTGCGTTACTATAGATACTACCCCAGTTCCTCACGAGTCTAAAAAACAACTCACGTCAACGCACGTAAGCAACGTGGACGCCAACGTGAGCGCCCTCATGACCAAAATATTTGACGGCGCTGATTGGTTGAAATTATGTTTCGGCGGCACAGTTTACTATTGAGACTTTTGCAACGTGCTGGTTGCTGCTGTTTGGCTCGGGGGCAGCGCCCCGTAATGATAAACTAATGCCAAGGGCAAGGCCAGGCAGGAAACATGTGACTTATCAATAACTTTAGACATCGTAACAGAATTTTAAACAAGATTTTATTGTAGCTTATACATTTTACTGATACCAATTGTATGATATTTACCTTGTTCATTAAAAATAAAAAATATAAAATATATATATTTTTGAAATATATATTTTTTGAAATATATATTTTTTAATTTAATTTTTTTTTTTAATATTTTCTTTTGTATGTGGGAAGAGGTGGGGCGGGGCCCCTAGCGCCCCTATGGGCCGGCCGCCACTGTCCTGGATGTAGGAAGGGCCAGATCCATTCGCAGCATGGTACGCAAGTACCATTGTCTTGAAGTGGATTCTAGCAGTTACCGGAAGCCAGTGAAGGGAGCGGAGGAACGGCGTGGTGTGGGAAAATTTAGGAAGGTTGAAGCATTCTGGATGAGCTGCAGAGGTCGGATGGCACATGCAGGTAGACCAGCCAGGAGGGAGTTGCAGTAATCTAGTTGTGAGATGACGAGAACCTGGACCAGAAGCTGCGTCGCTTTCTGGGTCAGGAAGGGACGTATCCTCCTGATGTTGTAAAGAGTGTATCTGCAGCAGTGGGTTGTTGCAGCGATGTTTGCAGTGAAGGACAGTTTGTTATCTAGGGTCACACCCAGATTCCTTGCATTCTGAGTGGGGGAAACAACAGAGGGGCCGATGTTGATTGTTAGGTCAGGAGTGGGACACTCTTTTCCCGGAAGAAAAAGCAGTTCAGTCTTGTCAAGGTTGAGCTTGAGGTGGTGAGCAGACATCCACTGAGAGATGTCTGCTAGACAAGCAGGGATGCGTGCGACAACCTGGGTTTCTGAACGAGGAAAAGACAGAATGAATTGGGTGTCGTCAGCGTAGCAATGGTATGAAAAACCATGCGGGCTAATGACCAATCCGAGCGAGTTTGTGTGAAGAGAGAAGAGGAGGGGACCAAGGACAGAGCCCTGAGGGACCCCTGTACTTAATTGACAAGGGTCGGACTTGGACCCTCTCCAAGTTACCCTGTAGGTGCAGTCTTTGAGGTATGAGGTGAGGAGGGAAAGTGCAGAGCCTGAAACTCCAAGTTTTTGGAGAGTGTGAAGGAGGATCTGATGATTCACCGTGTCGAATGCAGCAGACAGGTCCAAAAGGATGATGACAGAGGAGAGGGAGGCTGCTTTAGCCGTGTGCAGTTCCTCAGAGACAGCCAGGAGGGGAGTTTCTGTGGAGTGACCTGCCTTGAAACCAGACTGGTGCGGATCAAGAAGGTTGTTCTGATGGAGATAACAGGAGTTGTTTAAAGACAGCACGTTCAAGTGTTTTAGACGGGAATGGGAGGAGAGGGACAGGTATGTAGTTTATAACATCGGACGGGTTGAGAGTGGGTTTCTTTAGGAGAGGATTTGCTCTTGCCTCCTTGAGACTGTTCGGAAAGTGTTGATGAAATGGGTGAGAAACTGTAGAATATCAGGAGCGATAGTCTGAAGGAGGTTCGAGGAGATAGGGTCCAGAGGATGCTACAATGATCTGTTTTGTATTTATTTATTTATTTTTGCCTAGAGCCTGTTAACGCAATTCAACATATGCAAGAAGCGATCCCCTTTATAAAGGTATTAGGAAAAATATGCTAGCAAACGATTTACTGTTTTCAAATCCAGCAGAAGTGGAACATTGTGTGGATGTACAGTGGCGGCCGTCCCATAGGGGCGCTAGGGGCGCCGCCCCCCCTCTTCCCTCATGTTTGATTGTCATTCAAAATAAAAAATACATAAAAAAATATATTTCCAAAAAATATTTTTATTTTTAAAGAACAAGGTAAATATTATATAGTTGGTATCAGTAAAATGTATAATCTACAATAAAATCTCGTTTAAAATTGTTTTACGATGTCTAAAGTTACTGATAGGCTAAAGTCACATGTTTCCTGCCTGGCCGCAGCGTGTATCATTACCCTCTCTCGTCCGGGCGGTAGAAAGGAGCCCTCAGCCAGAGCAGCAGCAGCCAACAAGCTGACTGTTGCTATCTGTAAACTATGCCGCCGAAACCAGTAGCGGCCGGCCCATAGGGGCGCTAGGGGCGCCGCCCCACCTCTTCCCACATACAAAAAAAAAAAAAAAATGCAATTAAAAAGAAAATATTTAAAAAAATATATATTTAAAAAATATATATATTTTATATTTTTTATTTTTAATGAACAAGGTAAATATCATACAATTGGTATCAGTAAAATGTATAATCTACAATAAAATCTTGTCTAAAATTGTGTTACGATGTCTAAAGTTACTGACAAGTCACATGTTTCCTGCCTGGCCTTGCCCTTGGCATTAGTTTATCATTACGGGGCGCTGCCCCCGAGCCAAACAGCAGCAACCAGCACGTTGCAAAAGTCTCAATAGTAAACTGTGCCGCCGAAACATAATTTCAGCCAATCAGCGCCCTCAAATATTTTGGTCACGAGGGCGCTCACGTTGGCGCCCACGTTGCTTACGTGCGTTGACGTGAGTTGTTTTTTAGACTCGTGAGGAACTGGGGTAGTATCTATAGTAACGCAGTGTAGGCGGAGCCGTGACGTCATCTTCAATGAGCTACCCAGAAAAACAACACAGCCGTTAGCTCTTAGCACTCAGAGCTCACAGCTCTTCATATCTGTTCAGAAACTAGACAAAAGTTAAACAAGTACAAACCACATACTATCTGTGTCATGGCGAATACAGTCGCTCGTTTATTAAAGTCTGTATAGGCCGTTGTTGTGAGTGTGGACGGTCGGAGCATTTACAATGTTAGCGTAGCCAAATCTCCATTAGAAAACACGCATTTTAAAATGTTTTTCGCCTGCCGTCTGTCTGCAGACTTGTCAAAGCCTTAATTCATGGTTTTTACTTAGCGGTATCAGTATGTTGTACTTCGGCATCATTTTGAAACGTGTATTACAATTAAATCACGGTCAAATATGTTCATCTTGTTGTAGTTGTAGCCCCCTTGACAGCGATTCTCTCTCTAGTTTAGCATACTCAACCCGACTCAGCCTGGTTGTTCCTGGCCCTAGAACCACGATTTTATGGGGCTATTACATCACCAGAAGTCCCAATTTAAGGGGTCATTTCTCCCCAAAAAATGTTTTACTCACTATATCAACAGCCCCACCAAAAATATTTTCCACCAGCCGCCACTGGCCGAAACATAATTTCAGCCAATCATCGTCGTCAGATCTGATGCTCAAAGGGCGCCCTTTCAGCGCCCTGGCCTGTGTTTCTGTGAGTTGTTTGGACTCGTATCCAATGTGACGCTACAGTAGTTGTCTGCAGGTGTATTCTCCGGTGCTAGTGGATCGCCGGAGCTGTAGATTAACATTTACATGCTTATTGTAGTTGTAAGGGCAATGCCTGTGGCACCATGGAGCATATGTGCGGGCTGGACATGTATTTTACAGGAAAGGAGTGATCAGAGGGTCGAGTTGTCGATTCTTGTTCAGTTTTCATCTTCCTCACCCTCTCAGACTTTGAGTTGCGCGCGCTGCTAAAGAGACGCGCTACCATGGAAACCAAACAATGGTGTAGCTGTATTAAAGTCCGAGTGGAAACAGTCGTGAGTAAATCTGATTTTGTCAGAAATCGAGGGGAAAATCGGGAGGGTTGGCAAGTATGACACACACACACACACACACACACACACACACACACACACACACACACACACACACACACACACACACACACACACACACACACACACACACACACACACACACACACACACACACACACACACACACACACACACACACACACACACACAATGTTCGTATTTAGTCTCCTGATTTTAAATGCCCTAGCATGGTTTTGTCACCATTTCCATAGCCCCACCAAAAATATTAGCCGTCACTGCTGTCTGAATATGAGTAATGAAGGTGTATGTACCTGACATGCGTCAAGGTGCAAGATGTTCATCCTGTTGAGAGAGGATATTGGAAACCAATAGCAGATCGATCGGCAGCACAACCCTGAACATGTGTTGTCCGCAAGAGCAGCAGTCCAGGTTAAGTGCTGTTGGAAAGTGTTGTTTACTGTGTTTGAACCTGTTGACATACAGTAGTCAGATTTGAGTTGACTTTACTTAATTTCCATTTATATCGATATTGTGTATTGAAACAGGCAATTCATAGATAAATGTAATTGTTGGTAGCCTGTCGAAGGAGTCAAGTTATCTTAAAGGTCGCCTATTATACTATTTTTCATCAATATATTCTAGGTCTCAGATATATACAAAACATGTCTCTGAAGTGTTTCGTTCAAAATACAAAACAGATCATTGTCGCGTCCCATAATCCCCTCCGTTTCAGCCCTGTTTCAAAAGTGCTGATTCTCTGTCTGTTACTTTAGATGAAAATAAGGAGCCATTACCCACGCCCCTCTGATAGATATTTTGTTAAAGAGAACACAATGGTGCTCGTTTATGTATAAAATACATGAACAAGTGGATTTTGCACAATAAGTGACCTTTAAGCATCACTTTTGAACATTCATTTGATCATCGGATTGACCATATTGCAGTTCTTCCCTTCCATATGGGTGTGGAATAGTTGAAATGTTTACTACACCAAATCAAAGTGCTGATAATGTTCATGTCCTATTCTCTTTTGAATAGTATCAGGGGAAATCATCTGTCAGTATCAACAATGTATTGATTGGTTTAGGTGATCAGCTATATAATCTGTATTAATACATCATGCTTGGACACAGGATGAGAGCATAGAGTGCAAGGTCAGAAGCTAATAGTAAACAATGTACCTTAGTTATACTAACAAAGTACTAAATGAAAGTTTAAGGTAGAAAGATATTTTGTGGTTGAGTATATATTCCGGGTAAAGGTACTGGAGCCCGCTTCATTTATATCAATTTTTTTCTATGTAATAGAATATATAATTACAATTGACTAGCTGTCTTATTCTAAATGTGTTTGGAAGCTATTTGAGGCAAGTTAAGATAATACTGTAAATCTGATTCAAATTTGATTAAAATATTTATGTGTAATGTTAAAGTAGACTGAACTCTCACACCAGAAGCCAACATCAGCCTACATTTTGTCCATAGAGAATAAAACATTGAAAACCCATGTCATTTTTTGATTTGTCATTCTCACAAATAAAACATAGATAGCATGTACAACACAGGGTTGCATAATAAATGGGTAAAAAATGTCCCTTTTCAATTTTCAATTTTCAATTCAAAGTGGAAATGCAATTGACATTCTCGCGCCATTCACGAGAACAGAAAAAAGTGGATTAACTGCAAATCTTGAATTTGTCAGTTAGGTGAGTGTGTGGGCAGCAGGTGTGTCCATTCAGCCCTGCTATCTGGCTCTCTGTTAGCACCAGGTTTAACTCCAATCTCTCAGGCCTTATACATTTGTCAGCCGCATACCTGCCGCCAGCTCTTCGTTCTTCAATCAGTCAGCATTTGGCACTCAATAGAGCGGAGCACATGCTCTCTTTCTCTCCAGTGATAGACTCAGAAGACGAAGAAACAGGCTGGAAAGATTGAGAGAGTGTAGAAGAGAAGCAAGGGTAAACATATAGAGAAAGAAGGAGAAAATGGAGCAGGATGGAAATAAAAATGAGGATTTCCATAGATCCTTGTCATTTGAATATGTGTTGTGCATCACGAGGAGACGTATAGAGCAAGGACATATTCCTAAGGAACGTCAATGAATATGAGTACATGCACTCGCCACAATATGCCATAAACACCAAGAAAGTTGTAACAAAAGACACAAATTATACACAAAATAATCTAACAGATAATTCTTTATTCCCTTTTTAAAGATAGGCTATTTTTCTTTCTTCATAAATTGCGGGTCAATGTGAAGTCCACACACTGACTGAGTGCTGTGATGACAGACAGATATCATTCGTAGCAAGAACGTCTTGATGGAAAATCCATTCATGTTATTGTTTAATGTTAAAAGAAAAAGCAGGAAAGTAAATAAAAAATTTTTTTTAAAAACAATTGTGTAAACACGTGCAGAAAGGAAGGAATCGCATTTAATTGAATATCTTTGTCGTGATTAGCCATGACTCTCCTTCCCATGCTGAACACTTTGAAAGGCGTACCATCTGAGCACAGAAGCAGAAAAGAGAAGAAGAAGGGAAATGGAGAGGAGGACATTAATAGATATTGAGATAATTGTTGAAAGTTGGGAGTTGTTTGGACATATTGATTGGTTTTCTATCCCAATTTTACATGTTATATATGTGCACTGCAGGAGCGCTGATTGTATTTTAATGGTGTACATAAACTCTTATGAAAAGTGGAATAGTTAACATAGAAAAACACCATTACACCTGATTTATTTTCTACATAGTGGCCTTTTTGGCAATGGCTTTGCTTGTTTATGGCAATTACATTATTGCCTCTAACTCTTCATAGTAAGAAAATTATTTATTTGACATTTCAAGCTGCTTCATATAGATGGAAATTATCTCAATATGGCTACAAAGGGGGGGCAGCGTTTTCTTTGACCTTGTTTTGTTTTCTGTAGTCTGACAAAATGTCCCACCAGACTGAAATGAGTACACCGTGGGGAGCAAACTATCAGCATGGTACCGTCATGGATTGTGTGTTGGGATACTTTGTTCATTAGCCTAGAAAGTGGTTATAATTCATATTCAACACAGGAAGCGCCTCTGTGAGGGTCTTTCAGCAGTCTCAGACT
The DNA here is from genome assembly GCF_949606895.1 of Notothenia rossii. NCBI lineage: Eukaryota > Metazoa > Chordata > Actinopteri > Perciformes > Nototheniidae > Notothenia > Notothenia rossii. The sequence continues at coordinate 58,806,418 of NC_136907.1, read as the reverse complement.
GTGCAGCAGCAGAGGCCGTCACCTCTGTCAGCGCACAAGTAAATATTCTTCCTTCCAAGAAACAAAAACATTTGCACAAGTACATCTGGGATTGCTCTCCTGTGTAAGGCCTTGGTTTTATGTCAGCCTGTGCTTTCTTCTCCAATGCAATACGCGATGGGAAGGACTGTGAAGCTGCTCTGCATTACCCACCCAAGTCTGTTTTTATTTTTTATATCCCTTCATGAGATTTTATGAAGAGTTTAAATTGTAGTGGGACTGAGTGGCTGGCTTCAACCTGCTTACCAGACTATAGTAGTCAAGTTCAAAACAGAGAATACATGAGAGACCAAAATCAAACAGCTTTAGAGATTCAGCAGAACCTGGCACAAGTTCAACATAAGTCCTTAAAGGATGAATTGAAATAAGACATAGCAACCATCATCATTATGGACTATAAATATAGAGCATTGGAATATAGAACATATATAAACAATGAGTTCAAACTTTTCCCTGTATACTTTTCTTTCATTAATGTCTCTCTTCTCTCCTGTGCATATAATCATGTTTTGAAACAAATACAAAATATGTGTTTTTTTGTGATTTAAACGATCAAGCTTAATTTACTAATGGTGGGCACTAAGTGCAAATAAAATGATTTTAACTTGTATTTGTTGTCTTCTAATGCAGGGGTTTTCAAAGTGTGGGAAGGTGAGCCTCCCCTCAGAGAACATAAGAACAGCCGCGCCCCCCCTCCCAATTATTATTCCTTATTATTATTGTTGTTGTTGTTGCTATAATGAAGGGTTATTCAATTGCATTTCAAAGAGGTCCAGTAAGAGAAAATGCTCTGTTTTCGCTGTCTACCTTTCTCTTTTTTGAGCACGCCATTTGAAATGACACCGACTGTGTCTCTCTTCTTGTCTCGTCTCTGTGTTTGAATCTATCGTGCTGACTCACTGACTGCAACGATTTGATTGGCTGAGTGGCGTCACCTCCTTAAAACTCGGTCTCCACAGACGGCCAAAAGTGTGCAGGTGACGTTTTCTGCCATACGCTGTCTCCTCTCTCACTTTAGGTAACTTCACTAAAAATCTATCCATGTTGCCGCTCGCATAAAGTTAGCTGAAGTTAACTTGCTAGATTTCACTGTTTCTCATACTTTTTTTTCTCACGCTGCGCCTCCCATGAAGCTCTCTGGCGCCCCCCCGGGGAGGCGCGCCTCACACTTTGAAAACCGCTGTTCTAATGCAATGCTTGATATTGACATGTTGACTGTTCCTGGAACATTAAATACTCTCCAAGAACATCCTGATCTCAAGGACCAAGTATTTTCAGAGATATATTTAACTCAATGTCTTAACCAACTGTGTTAAAAGCATAGACTGTATATATAAATGGACGTAGGGTCCGTGACGTCACCCATAGGATTCTGCAGAGTTGCCGAGAAGCCCTTAGTAGGCGGAGTCGGCCACTAATGGCTCGACACTGACGTCAGAGTTCAACTCCCGCCTTCTCCAGCCTGCTCCAAATAAGGGCAAAGAGGCAGAGCCGAGGCGGGACCTGCTGCCACCGAGCTGAAAGTTCCAGAGCTAGCTGAAGCTACCAAGCTAAGCTAACATGCTCCCCATCTGCACACTGTCGTGGCATTTTACGTTTCTAAGGTTAGCGGACATGAATCTATTCAGCAAAACTATAAATAATAATCTAAGTTATTGAGTTTTTAGCATAATACTTCAGAATCTTAAAATCCCTTAACGTTTGTATGCAATTGTGCTAAATTCCACACTGGAATCAAGCAAATATTAATATGTTTGCATGACATTAGTTATTTATATTTTGATATCACTTAATTATACATTTAATACAATTAAGTCAAGCTAAGGTACATGTGATGGTAGCTAGTTAGTGCTCTTACCTGTGAGGCCTCCGCCAAACAGCATAATAACCAGACTGTATCATTAAAACTAAGTACCAGTTCTAGATCCTTGACTTTAGACAAACAATTCAAAAGACAACATTTATTTAAAGACCAATCTTTATTTGAATTCGCCTCTTAACCTGATACATTAGTTATAGAGTAATAGTATTGACGCTCTAAAAAAACTGAGCAACTCAACTGTCAACTTTATGTTTCTTATTGTCTAAAGCATTTATTATTTTCATTTTCCCCCTCTCATATTCAGTGTGGACGGATTGAGACAGCGTGGTGTCCAGAAAGCTGCAGAGACTTCAGGGAGAAACCTCCGTGTGATGGACGTCCTGTCTGTTGGTTTGGAGAGGACTGAGGGCCGGGTCCTTAGAGGACCAGGCCTGATGGAGGAGCCCATGCTGGGCAAAGCTGATACCAACCTTACAGGCCTAGTCTGTCACTTTATTTGACTAAATGTGTTTACTTATACATTTAATAGGTTTACACCTTCTGTCCATATGTGCTTTTTATTTAAAACATGTTTGATTAACTTTTGGTTCACATTTCAATAAATTGTATTTGTATTTGCACTCCTTTTTTCCATTATTCTTACTGAAAATGTTAGATTAAACATTCACATCTGACTGAAGATTGGCCCCATTTATTTGTGACATTGCAAACTCTGCGGTACAAGGCACAAGTGATGTGAAGCTCATAAAGCGAGGCAAATACAAATAATCAGCTGATGGAGTGTAGATGTGGAAATAGGTGCATTCGATCAGCTGATTGTTTTTACAATAAAAGTAGTTGCTTAGTGTACTGGTCTTAAAATCTTATAGCATCAGCTTTTAATTTTCCTCTTGGATGTTCTTTTTGACCCTCAGAGAAGGAGAACATGTCGTGTCTTTCAGGCATGTCCTTGCCTAACCAAAATTACAGGAAAGATAAAACATATTATTGCAGAACGAGTGTATTATTTATGAAAGCGGTGTGTTTGTGTGTTTAGAGGCTGTAGATATAATTATTTTGAAATTCTAATGTTTTTTGTATTTCAACAGTGAGCTACAAAGACAATCAGATTATGAATGAACAGTATGAAGTTCATCAACATTGAAATATATGTTATTATCAAAATAATATTTAACTGTTATAAAAATGTAGTGCAACTGTAGAAGCTTGCTCTGTTGTCTCACTGAAAGAATAACTTTTACCAGGTTTTTTACAGACAATATTGAGAGATAAATAGTAGCAGTTCTCACTGTGTTAAATATCTTTGACTTCAATACATTAAATTAGAAAGCTGACTAAATCATATTGCTTGTTAACATCTAAATGTAACTTTTTGCATGGAAAAACCCCTCAACTTAACTGATTTGTAGGTGATCTAGTATTGTTTAATGGAATGTATATCAGTGTATTAAAGTCAATACTTCCTTTATTTAAACCAATATCTTTCTTGATTCTTTGTACAGTATGAAAAGTCTTGAAGAGTCTTTATACCTGTGCTGAAGTTCACTGCTGTGAGGAGTCCAGTTCTGTCTCTCACTCTCTGGTCCAGCCTGTCTGCATCACCTGGAAACCTTAAACAAACAGATATATATATATATATATATATATATATATATATGTAAAGTACCATGTGTACAAACAACATAACTGATTCTCTTCTGTTGAACATGTTGGATTGTGTATTGTCCGAGTCAGGGTCCTTTTTATTTTACTGTAACTTTGGAAGTTTTGTTACCAATGCTTAATGTTTATTTGATACCCATTTGGTAATGCAATTAATAAAAAGAACAAGGTTTGGGTTCGTTCTTCAGATGACTGTGACGTTAACGTGTAAGCTCAATAATGAACTCCAGCTCAACCAACCATATTGTAATATCTAAGTAAACATCTTGAAATATGACATTAATAATTGTAATATATACACACATCTTATTGTGAGGTTGATTTCACATACACTACTACTTCGACATTAGCTTGTCTACATACTTGAGCATAGCCAATTTAAATTAACCTTAGTCATGCATACAGTTCCTACCTACATAATAAAATATCTCTCTAAGTAACAAGGATGACCTTATTTTATCAACCTCAAACAGAAGCTGTTTGTTCAACAGTATTATCCCACTTAACACTTCTCTATTTCGTTTTAACCTTTATGCAGTCTATGATTTTAACTTGGAGGCTACGATTAGCATCGTTAGCACCGATGTAGCTACCACTTGCTTAGCCTTAACATTCATTACGTTGATTAAAATCATTAACACATAAATAAAGCACTCGAATTTCACTTACCGCAAAACCGCATTCATGCACCGTCTGTTTTAACCGCAGAGCGAGTCACAATAGCCCAATATATAAGCATGAAGAACAAACAAACATGGCCAGCTTCAAGTTGTGTTTCCTGGATGAACTGACCAGGCAGAGTCCCTGTAGCTAGCTTCACGAAGCAGCTAGCAGAGAGACAAGAAGCTAGCAGTAGCAGTCACCTGACACTCAATGTTGTGGTCACTCAATGTGACCACGCCCTAATTTATGCAAAAACTTTAAGACCTAATATAAATAAAAGGGTCATGTTAGAAAATAATTAACTCACAGATTCATAATCATGAAGGTGTAATCTAACTATATCGATAATAAAATGTATGGAGCCAGGGGTAGAAACATGTTTTTTTCTGCTGTAAAATTGGGCACTTTAACATGGGGGTCTATGGAAATTGCTCCTTTCTGCAGCCATCGCCTATCGGCCAATATATGAACTGCAGTATGTAGCACATCTGTATTGGCGTCCCGGCTCTTCCCCAGAGTTTGCCGCTTGGTTAAAATCTGTAAATTATTTATGTTATTTTTATTGTATGAAGGTGTGTTCGTAGATATCCCTATGGTTTTCAAGGTGCTTTCTATGGTGTTGAGGAGTGACGAGAAAGAACATAAACTAAAGGATCACAGCATCAGTTTTCGTCTTACCTATCCAAGCCAAGGACTGATATTAGCATACATTTATAAAAAATATTTCAGTCAATTTCAATCGGTGTATCCCTACAGCTCTTTCAAGCTTTCCACTCCAGCTGTATATGTGATAATTTATTGAATGAAAAAAAAAATCGATATATGGGCTGTAGGGGTTAATTCCAACATTCCTTAATTAACACTTAACTTTCCTGACACAGTTCCACTACATTCACTGTCGATTGTTATTTTTTAATATTCTTTGCGGAATTTGGCCGTGTAAAATGTCCTCTTGGGTTGCCGTACAGCCAATGCATGATGTCATTGGTAAGCGTTACGGACCCCTAACCGATCTGGTAGGCCGAACACATCTGGTACCTACACCGACACACCGGCCTCATCCGATCCACCACTCGCACAGCGCACTCCATCATTATCGTAGTTCACAGGGAACCCGAAATGTTCCCTCACAGCTGATTTAAAAGAAGCAGGTGGGTTCTAGCTCCTGTGTGTTATCTGAACTCGCCATCATTTCTTCTTCTTGTATTTTGTTAGTTTTTTTTTTTTTTTTTTTCTTCTTCTTCTTCATTTGTTGTTTAAGGGGGCTGGCAAACACCTTTTACGTGCAATACCGCCCCCTGGATTATATATAGTGTAGTGGATACTGCCCTGAATGACAGACTTTTTTCCCACTCGTTAAAAAAAGGCGTATTCGTAGTGTGACTGCAGGCACCGAACCGTGAAGGTACGAGACGAATACGCAGGGCCGGCCCATTTTACTTTTGGGGGCTCTAAGCAAGCTTTGGCTTGGGGGCCCCCCTCACTCTAGCGCGTTCTCACTACACACAACACGGAACCAACTTTTGTCTTATGATGTTAGCATAAGCACACATATTGTATGAATAAGCATGTAAACACGTGGACCTAACTTCCTCTAGGGGGGACCTAACCTCCTCTAGGGGGGTCCGGGTGCATGCCCCCCCGGGAAGATTTTTTTTAAATGTTGAAGTTAAAAGCATCAATCTGGTGCACTTTGAGAGCAACATGAAGAGATCTATGGTTACATCTCTCAACACCCATATGAAACTGAACTGTAAACAGATTTTTTTTTTTTCTTTATGGATATTTTACAAATCACTCCCCTTTAAAACTATATTCTTGTTTTGTCATATAGTATTTCATAACTGTTTTTCATTTATTCTCTCTGGCCGTCCAACCCATAATGTTCACATAGAAACTAGTGCCCAATAGGAATATAATTCAGAATAATTATAATTCATGCTAAAATCTGTCACAAAAAGAGGTTGCACATTTAAATTCAGGTGTTGTTGTGGCAACGTCAGTGGCCAAACAGCCACATTTAGTGCTGCAAATACGTTTAAACATGCTGATGACACGTAAAGCAGTGGCAACTATGCCACCATTTCAGCTGACTTTTTCTCAGAAATACTGTCACATAACATCTGTATATTTCAGTGCTAGAAACACTTTAAGTGACAGGACTCAGGATCAACTATGTACTGTAAGGTAGCTTCTAGCTTCATGTCGAACAGTAAGTCAACATTTTCCAGAGCTTTCTTTGAAATCACCAGGTAACGCTAAAAAACATAACATTTAGATTGTATGACAAAGTGTTTATTTAATATATCTGGCTAGCTATAGCTACTTGCTAACAGTTTAGCTTACCCCCACGATTCAAAGTAAATTTCAACGTAGCTATAATTTATGCTTTATGATTTATACCTTGTTTACCTGGCTCAAGTGGTGGCTCTGGGGTTGTTGTGTGAGCCACCACTTTAGAATTGTCGTCTTTTTTAAGAAAAAATGTTCTTATGTCCATCTTCAAAGACTCTGAGTCCGAGTGACAGTTTATTTTAAACATTGTCACAGCTCACAGGATAGGTACCTGTCAGTCAATAAGACAGATGTTTATTTCCATTCAACTCTCTGGTTGGTCTGGTGTCTTGTCTCTGTTGCATTCACTGAACACGGGAAATTACAATCCTGCCGTCCTCTCATGATGATGTTCAGGTAAAGCACGGTTAATGTATTATATGATTGACTCAATAATATAATACATGAGTTTGAGAGTAGGCAATCTAGACATATTAACAACATTTATTAAACATACTTATCACGGAGACGGTGTACTGAGATACATTTATTTTTTTCATTTTTTGCTAGGGGGCCCTTAGAGGCCGCTTATGTCGCTTAATGGGTCGGGCCGGCCCTGCAAATATGGATACTGTTACACCCCTAACAGGCTGTAAACCAGTGGTTCTCAACTGGTAGGTCGCGAGCCAAAAGTGGGTCGCGGACCCGTTTCGAGTGGGTCGCAGATGTGTAAGTGAAGAAAAAAAAAAAAAAAAAATTGGAATTCCTTTTTTTTTGGGGGGGGGGGGGGGGGGGGGGGGGGGGGGGGGGGGGGGGAAGTCAAACTTTTATTTTGAAGGCCCGATTTTCTAACGCTGTGCATGCAGTCGGCGTTGGACTGGAAGTACCGGACACCATAAACGGTTTTGAAAACTTCTGTCACGTAGTGATGTCAGAACAAAGTGAAAAACAAACAATGGCATAAAATATTATTAATATGTCGGGTAGTAATACATTTATTTATTTTCTTCTCAGAGTGTACCAGAATGCATAGTTTATGTTAGTATTTATAAAAATCAACCCCCTGCTGGGGTTGGGTTTTCAGCATGTTTGCCTTTTTATATAGTTCAGCTTTGATTCCATCATCTCATTAAACCTTTTTTAAAAGCATACTTTAGTTCTTTGAAGGGATATATGCACTGTACTTCACTTTTATTAATATTGTATGCTGAAAAGCGTATATGACAGCACGTTTTTTTGTTGAATAGATTTGAGTGCTTCAAAATGTTGGGTCGTGATGTATTGACCAAGTAAAAAGTGGGTCCCGAGGCCTGACCAGTTGAGAACCACTGCTGTAAACCATTCGTTTCCCACAAACTGCACTCCATGTGGTAAGGCTAAAGGCCCTGACACACCAAGCAGTCACCAGAGAACTCGCTGACGCCGACGCCGACTGTTGCGTCGCCGTGTTCTCCTGCGTCTTGGCCATGTGTCGCACTGGAACACACCGCAAAGACTTCAGCCGAGCATGTACGAACTGTGCATGCGTGAGTGGCAATAACTCTCCTTAGCAGCAGGCGGCGGTAGTGTGTATTCGTCATTCAAAAGAGGCAACAACCGGAAGACAGAGAAGAAGAACAGACTACATGATATAAACAAACAACAAATAGCGTGTGCGTTCCATTTTCACTCTCGTCCATCGAAAACATGTTTCGTGCGGTACTGGAGCTATCAGCCATTGGAGTGTTGCTTGTGGAAGACATTCTCAAGCAACCGTTTTGCTTCTCATGCACTGATTCGCTAGCTGAACAGCCAATCAGAGAGATGTATTTGTCCGACGGTGCGGGACACACCAAATTGAGTTTGGGCGACAGGGCACGCTTCGTCGTCCGACTAACGAAAACGGCCGATTTCGGCCTGGTGTGTCAGGGCCTTTAGAGACGCTGATTACATTACTGCATTGCAGCGACCTGTCCATACATCTTCTGTGGACATGGGTTACTATTTTTTTTTTAAAAGTGCAAATCTATTTCGGAACCTATCCATGTGAACATATTGTAAGTGGAGGTGGACATCAGATCCTCTAGGGCGGTCCGGGGGCATGCTCCCCCGGTAAGATTTATTTTTTAAATGTTGGACTTAAATGCATCAATCTGGTGCATTTTGAGGGAAATAAAGAGAGACTAAACCCATAGGAAATCATAAGAACATGGCCATAACCAATATGAAAAAACATTGAAACTTGTTTATTTATTTGTTTTTGGTTCATTTATAGTTTGTGAGTGTTCCTGGGCACCTGAACCAGCCTCACCCGTCTCCCCCCTCTCCCCCCTGCTCCTCTTTGAGGCAGCAGCAAAGACTAGTTTTAGCTCTCAACAAGTTTTTAAAGTTTATCTTAGCTTTTTTCACCTAGTTAACATTTTTTTATCTATTATTCATTCATGCATATTTTACTAATCACTCCCCCTTCAAATGGAAATATGTGTTTACAGAAATGGTGACCAAACCGTTTGAGACCCACTGAGAACTTAGACCAAGTTATCTTTCTAAACATTCAGAGAGTCCTTTACCTCACCTGAGCTGTAGTTATCAGTCTCTCAGTCTGACAGGAGAGGACCCTCCTCCACCTAGTTGTTGAAACAACTCCTTATATCCGTTAGCGCAGCTAGCTAGCACCAGATGCTAACAACAACAATACACGTATCCGGTGCGCGCACTTTATTTACTCAGGACTGTTTCCACCCGGACTGTAATTCAGCTACACCATTGTTTGGTTTCCGCAACTGAAAGTCTGAGAGGGTGAGGCAGATAGTCACAGAAAACAGAACAAAAATCGACAACTACTCTACTCACTCCTTTCCTGCCCACACATATGCTCCATCAAGGACGGTGCTACAGGCCGCAAGGCATTGCACTTAGAACTACAATATAAGCATGTTAATGTTAATCTAACAGCTCCGGCGATCCACTAGCACCCCCCCCCCCCCCTCACGGCATATAGCTGTAAGCAGGGGTAAAGCGCTATTTTTACAAGTGGGGAGTGGACCTCACCTCCTCTAGGAGGGTCCTCACCCCCTCTAGCTCCCCCGGGAAGATTGAATAAAAATATTCAAAATATTCAAAATATTGAAGTGAAAAGCATCAATCTGGTGCACTTTGAGAGCAAAATGAAGAGATCTATGGATACATCTCTCAAAATACATATGAAACAGAACTGTAAACAGATTTAATATTTCTTTATAGATATTTTTCAAATCACTCCCCTTTTAAAACAAACCGTTTGAGACCCACTGAGATAACTAGACTAAAGTTAACTATCTAAACATTGAGAGTCCTTTACTTCACCTGAGCTGAGGTTATCTGAGAATCTCAGTCTGACAGGAAAGAGTTCTCCCTCCACCTTGTTGTTGAAAAAGCTCCTTATATCCGTTAGCTTGGCTAGCTAGCACCAGATGCTAACCACAACGATCTCCGGTAGAGACCCACCGGTCCCACCCACATATTTCTTGGGGGTGCTTAGGGGGTGCTTTGGCAATCCTGGGGGGTGCTTCAGCACCCCCTAGCTCCCCACTGGCGCCGCCCCTGCCGCAGTGGGCTAGCTCCGGGACGCCGGCTGGAGCTAGCCCCCTGCGGCTCCGTTAGCTCCGGCGGCCAAAACTGGGATAATTGGGTCCCCTATTAACATTTGCTCCCATTTAGCATTAAACTATAAAAGTCTTACCCAAGGCTGAATCATAAACTAAAATGTATATGTATGTATAAAGGGTTACATCCTTAGCTGGCTAATAAGTAACAGGCTAAGCTACCAAGCACTCAAACACCTGCGAACGGGACATGTATAATATTATCATTTTAGACTTCTGTTAGTCCATTCAAGCGCACAGCACAACATTTTAATTGTCTGGTATTTGTAACAATATTCCCTAAAAGGCACAATCACCACGAACACGGCTAAAGCTAAAGGGTCAAGTACAGTAACTACAACTAACTAACGTTGTAGCCTCTATGGTTGTAGCCTAGCAGAGTGGACAAGTTGCTATTAACTGACAGTGAGGCATGTACATGTCCATCAAAGTGACCACGCCCTAATTTATGCAAAAGCTTTAAGGCTTAATATTAATTAAACAGATGAGTTGAGAAAAAATTCAACCCCCCAATCCATATTCATGAAGGGGGGATCTAACTATACAGAGAATATGGTTTTTTGAACCACGATGTAAACATGTTTATTTCTGCTGTAAAGTTGGGCATTTTAACATGGGGGTCTATGGAAATTGCTCCCTTCTGCAGACTGCTCCTACTGGCCCCAAATGAACTGCAGTTTGAGGCACTCCGTATTAGCGTCCCGGCTCTTCCCCAGAATTTGCCGCTTGGTTTGCAGTCAACCAAAGTAGCTTGTAAGTATGCTAACAGACAGAAAAAACACACGACCACATCGCTCAGAGTTTGGCCTGGAGTACGGGGCCGTTTATTGTATCAGCGCATGCTCATTAGCATCACCACGTTTCAGGCACATTCTGATGATGTCATACACATGAACTGAAACATGACTTTGTTATTATACAAATATGCTCAACAATATCCGTTAGCGCAGCTAGCTAGCACCAGATGCTAACAACAACACTACACGTAACCGGTGCGCGCACTTTCTCTTTCGCTCGCTCGGCACACACATACAGTACACACCCTCCTGAGCTTGAATGACACACAGAGACCAATCGAGGGCATTAGTGTATGATCTGTATGAAAGTCGCCATGTCGGCAGGCCGCATCATGTAGACAGCCAGTCACCCTCTGTGAGGCAAAGTCAGACCCACATTTGCGCAGCGTTGCGTTCACAATACACATAAAAGATTCCTCAGGCCAGCAGGCCACTTAACAGGCCAGGCCATCGGGAAACCTCCCGGTCCTCCCGATGGCCAGTCCGGGCCTGCCAATATCACCCAAAATGGTTGAACACTGTATACACAATATTAGAAATCAGTTCATAGTAATCAGAAAATTAGCGGTGAATTAAAACAGAGTTAAAAAAAGTTTAACAGAGTTAAAACAACCCATTTTCTTTCAGAAGCTTGTAATGTTCGGTCTTACAGTGTATACATTATTTCTTATTGTCATATATAAGGTGTATATACTGTAATGGTATCTAGGGTTGCAAAATTCCTGGAATTTTCAAAGATGGAAACTTTCCATGGGAATTAAAGGGAATTTATGGGAATAAACTGGGAATTTTCTAAATTGAAGGTTGGTTCTTCATAGGGAACTTAAATATAGTTGGGGAAAGTATATTTTAGCATAATCTTGACTAAAACAAACAGATGCCATTCAAGTACACTTGAATATCTGTGCACACTGATTACTGCATGGCTATTGAGACCACACAAAGGTTCGCAACAGGCTCACAAATATGAGAGTGGAAAAACTGGTTGGCATTCGGGCAAACCCTAGGCTCTTTGAGCCTGACACAGAGCCATCCTCAACTAGGCTGGACAGTGAAACTGAAGAGGAAGACTCAGAGTTGGATGTTGATGAGGCCCGGGAAGAGCCCATTGACTGAAAGGGTTTAGCAAAAATGCAGAGGATTGCTTGAAGGAAGATTTGCATGTTTAATGGAACTTTTTGGAGGGAGAAGGGCTCTTTTCATTTAACATTTTGAATGGGCATTTTTGTTCATTTTTTAATGAGTGGGGTTGGGGGGGTGAGTAATATTTAACTCAACATTCCTGTTTTCATTCTTCAATGAAACATAATTGTTCAATAAAATAATTAAAACTTGTTCTGTTCTACTTAAAAAAATGTTTTTAAAAAATCTGTTGAAATGTCATGTTTTTTGTTCCAAAGTTCCCCAGCTTAACTTCCCATGGAAACTTTCCTGAAATTTACCGGAAATGTTCCACCCCTTTGCAACCCTAAGTGTATCATACCTGAATATGATTTATTCCGCATACACATATAACTCATTGACTGCCACAGGCTCAGTGCTGCCAGCAGCGATAAAGCACTTCCAACTGAAGTCAAATATCTCCACTTGTGGAACTTGCTTCATCTTCACTTCCCGGAAATCCTTATTCGTGAGATAAGAAATACTTCTCATGTTTTTATTCATCAAGCATTGAGGATTTAACTTGTCTGTCGCCCAGATTCTCTCTTAATACAAGGACTTGGGGGATGCTTTCAACCACTTAATATTGTAGCTTCTGAAATCAATATCTTTAGTATAATTTGATGCCTTGTTTTAATCTTCCTGCAGCCCACCTTTGGGTCCTGACCTATGCTTTGAAAAACAGCAGTGCATACATAATAGCATGCCTGAGGCTCCGTTATGACCCATATACCCCATACCAAGTCAAGCTGAGTGGGTAATTAAAGTATTTGTGTGCTGCTCAGGCACTGTGTCTGCCCACTGGGGGATTTATGTCGCTGTAATTGAGGTATTACAAATGGTTTGGTTTAGAATGAATCCCTTGGTCAAAATAAGCAATTCAGGAGTCGTCTAAATGACTCAATTAAATGGGTAGCAAATGGGTTGATGTATTTTTGTTTTACACCATCAACCGATGACTCAGTGGGTTGGGTGTTCTATAAGCCCTTAGATGCAGAGATGAATGACACAAAAAAGAAAAAGGCTACAGGGAGGTGAAATAAATGTGTGTCCTGCTTCAAAATGGCGGAAAATGATTTGTCCTCGGGATTTCTAGCAAATCTATTTAATGACATGAAATAATATGATTAAAAATAACTTTAATAGGATGTGGCACATCATTCAGTCCCATCAAATCATTTGGGATGTTAGGGTAATATGACCAACTCAAAAGGCGGAGAGCTCTTACAGAACTCTTTATCATTCACAACCACATCCTGCCTTTTTCAATCCAAATCGAGCATTTATGCATTTAAAGGATACTTTAAATCTAGGATAGAAAAAAAACCCTTCAATTTAGCTTGAACAACCCGCAGAGTGGCACATGTATTTGATGTTTCTTGAAGCGTTGCCCATATTTTAAAAGCTACTTTGTATTACTATCAGTTTTCCCTGCAGGGAGCAGGCAACAGAAGGAGGATGCAATTATCCAAATGTGTAAACTCACAGCATATTTTCCACATACAGTGCTAAAGGAGCAACCCTGTGCTGTGTGTTTGTGAGCTGCATGCATCATGTACGCCTTCTTAAGTATGTAAGTCTACCATTGACATTCAGCACAACTGACTGCGTGCCTGTTAAAGTCTCCCCTGTGTGTGAGTATAGATCCGTGGTGCTCCGGTGATATGCGTCTCATGGTGACTTCACAACATGACCTCAAACTGAGACGCGTTCTGTGCATCCCCATATTCAATATGAGGGTATTCCCAAAGATCACATCAAACATGCTTCAATCACACTCCGATACGTGAACATGCATATATTCAGCTTTACATGAAAGGGAAGTAGGACACTCCTGGAAGAAAGAAAGTGGACAACACAATCTCTTGACTCAAATAGAGCAAGCCAAGTGGTTTTAGGTGAGCTAATGTAAGTGGTTGATCAGACTCTTCACCACCACCTGGGGATTTTTTTTTATTTAACCTTTTTTTAACCAGATAAAAAGCATTGAGATAAAATCTCATTTACAATGCTGACCTGGCCAAGAAGGCAGCAACGTTACACATAACACATAACACAAACATATAAAATACAGAGAACATAACTAAGAAAACAAAAGACAAAAAAAGCAGTTACTACATTGTGCACATTAGGACAGTAAGAAAGGCACTACTTATTACTGCAAGAGCAGCTGGTGGTAAGGACTTCTGACAACTTCAATTTAAAACAGGCTATAGAGACAAGTGCCGTCAGTTTGAGGCGTGATTGAAGGTCATTCCAAGACCAAGGACCATAATAAAAGAGACTCCTTTTTCCAGCCTCAGTCCGCACAGCAGGAACCTGGAACCGTATCAAGGCACTGGATCTGAGTTTGTAAAAGTCACAAACTGGAGCAAATCTGGCACATATGTAGAGTGGAAGCTTTCCTAAAATGGCTTTATACATTAATAAAAACCAATGCTGCATCCTACGCATAGTGAGTGAGGACCATCCAGTTAGGCTATACAGTGTGCAATGATGAGTCCTATAGGGTGCATTTGATATATAACGCAGTGCAGCATGGTAGAGTGGGTCAAGTTTGGCCAAGACAGTGGGACAGGCAAATCTATAAATGGTGTCACCGTAGTCCAGCTGGGACAGGACTAAGCCAGAGACCAACCTTTTACGGGATGAAGTTGAAAAACAACATTTAAGTCTGTAAAGGAAGCCAAGAGTGAATTTCAATTTCTTCAAATCAGAAGGAAACATATGAATATGAATCAATGCAGGAGAAACAGAACATTTTTGTTTTTTATATTACATCAAAACCTGGCACCTACTAGGGCTGTATACCCGAATATCCGAATGTCCGAATATTCATTCGTTTGAGTATTATTCGGGTTTCAATTTCTTTATTCGGATATTCGTTTTGTTTGTTTTTTCGTTTTTTTCCCGTTTTCTTTTCAAATTGAATTTATTGAAATCTACAATATCAACGTAAGAGCTTGTGCCTCTTCGGGGGGTGCTAACACTTAACCATAAACTTTATCGTTTCCTTTCTCCGTCTTTATATATCGATATTACTTTTCTCCCTTAATCTCTGTCACGTTATTTCCATAGCAACAACAACTTCCTGTCAACAGCGCTAACTCTCCTTCAAAATAAAAGCAAAATAGGAAGCCAAGCCAAATTACACTTAAGACAAATACAACTGCAACGAAAGCAACAAACACAATGCGATATCTTTTTAAATGTCAAAGAACACAAATTGGGTTATATACTTGAACAAATAACTATAAAACAACAATACTGTAGAATAACAAAATGAAGGCCGTGAATACACCGAAATACACGTGTTGAAGCGGTTGATTACTACCCCCCGTGTGGGCCGAATATTCGAATATTCGCTGCTGATTACTACCGAATATCCGGAGCCCAAACAATGGTATTCGGGACAGTCCTAGCACCACACGGCAATCCAACTTGATCGAAAAGACGATATGAGAGTGGCATGTTGAAAGGGCCAACCTTAAAAAAAGGCAAGAGAGGAACACAGAGAGTTACTCTATAGTGAAAACATTCAATATTGTTGCTCAAAAAATATGGTTAGCTCATAAGCATACTTCCTTTGTCTCGTTAATAGAGAATTGTCTTTCCTTCCATGTATCTATGATGACACCTATAAAACCCCATATGATTTCTAAACGTGCACCTCTGGCACTGTCAAGTTATTGAGAAAGTAAAGTCCAATCATGTCTAGTGTGGTGCAATGGTGATAAGAAATGTGCTGCGATGGGAATTGGACATTACCAATCTGAGGGAAAAAAAACTGTAAATATTTGAAAAAAGGGATGTAAACTATAATGAACATAACTATCTAGCTAACTGCAGTAACCAACCAAGGCAGTAACTTCAGTTAAGTTTGTTTGAATTAGAGGTTTGGCATGGGTGAGAATAAAGATTAGTTTTGGGTATTTTCATTTTTTCTTATCTGTTATGCTATTATCATAAAGGTTAGGCTGTGAAAAGCATATCTCTTTTGAGATGAAAAATAACTACAGATTGGGGACGAATTAAGGAAAAACCCTTAATAAAACAGTGGAGAGACATAACAATGGCTGATGCTTCGTTGCACCAGGGCCTACTGAATAGTGAATATAAAAAAGATGTGAGTACAATGATACAAGCCTTTACAGAACAAGTATTTTTTGTAGGAGTTTCCCATGCTGTATGTGTGATTATTCACATCAACTAACTTCCCTTGTCAGTCTCTGAAGAACCTGCTATTTCATCTGAACCTTGGACTTCGATTCGTCTCAAACCCGTGTTTCGTACTCTACCATTCTGTCTTCCTCGACCCCTTGCCCCATCTTACTGCTCGTCTCTTTCGGGGTTACAAAGAGGTGAAAAATAGATAGGACTGTATAGTTAATCAACCTCTTAGCTGGCCCTTTTCCGACCCACTCTTTCTGTATTTTTTTCTTATTATCTCTGATACCCTTACACCTCCTGTGGCATTATCTCCTCTGATAAAAAAACTGAATCCTGAACTGGTAAATCTAGGGTCGCATTCACACCTAAAAGTCAGCTTCTCTGGTGTGCACCAGACGACAGTTTGTTACATTGTTTCATTTTTCAGAAGGTTCGGTTTGCGTTCACACAGGCAAAACTAAAACGGACTATAAACTTTAAACAGGAGTCATGTGCACGGAAATGCTGTTCAACAATTGGTCAGACAGACACAGGGCCGGACTGGGACAAGTCCGGCCGGAAATTATACACCCAGCCAGGCCACTACCAGTTTTTGTTTGGCCATTTTGCTGGATTTATTTGTCAATATTTACAGCGTTGCTGCCCATAGTGATAGCCCTATAGTTTAAATGTACTACCCAAAAATAAACATGTGGACGTGGGTTACTATTTAAAAAAAAATTGCAAATCTATTTAGTAATCTATTCATGTGAACATATTTTAAGTGGGGGTGGATCTCAAATCCTCTAGGGGGGTCCGGGGGCATGCTCCCCCGGTAAGATTTTTTAAATGTTGGAGTTAAATGCATCAATCTGGTGCAAGAGACTATAGATCTATGGAAACACCCATATGAAACAGAACTGTATACATTTAAATAATCATAAAATCATAAGAAAATGGCCATAACCAATAACATACCATGTCCAATATGAACATTGAATCTTGTTTATTTATTTATTTTTGGTTCATTTATAGTTGTGAGTGTGTCTGTGCCTCTCCTCTCTCCCTCCTCTCCCCCCTCCTCCTCTTTGAGGCAGAAGCAAGGACTATGTTTTAGCTCTCAACAAGTTTTAAAAGTTTATCTTACCTTTTTTCACCTAGTTAAAATGTTTTTTTTATTGTTCATGCATATTTTACTAATCACTCCCCCCTCAAATGGAAATATGTGTTTACATAAATGGTGGCCAAACCGTTTGAGACCCACATAGATAACTTAGACCAAGTTATCTTTCTAAACATTCAGAGAGTCCTTTACCTCACCTGAGCTGTAGTTATCAGTCTCTCAGTCTGACAGGAGAGGACCCTCCTCCACCTTGTTGTTGAAACAGCTCCTTATATCCGTTAGCGCAGCTAGCTAGCACCAGATGCTAACAACAACAATACACGTATCCGGTGCGCGCGCTCTCTCTCTTTCGCTAGCTCGCGCCACACATACACACACCCTCTTGAATGACGCACAGAGACCAATCGAGGGCTTTAGTGTATGAAAGTGGCCATGTCGGCAGGCCACATCATGTAAACAGTCAGTCACCCTCTGTGAGGCAGAGTCAGACCCACATTTGCGCAGAGTTGCGTTCACAATACATACAACAACAACAAAAATCCTCAGGCCAGCAGGCGACTTAACAGGCCAGGCCATCGGGAAACCTCCCAGTCCTCTCGATGGCCAGTCCGGGCCTGATCAGACATTACAACCCAGTCTCACGGCATTGTGTGTTATAGTCACAACATTAAATCTATTGATCCGTGTTCACCAACACGATTTTCCCCTTTTTTTCGTTTCACACAGAACAATTTTAAAAGCAATGTATTTCTATTGGTAGTGTGTTTCGTGCCTGCAGCACGTCTTTTTGTCCGGTCGCTGTGTGGTTTATAAAAACATGTTCTTACTCAATATCAAGCCACGATTATTGTTTTTAATTTTCAATCGTATAACGTCTGACTATTTTTGCCGTCCGTGAGGAAAAGAAATGGGGCGGACACGAATCAATAGATTAAATATCGTGACTATAACACAAAATTCTGTGAGACTGGGTTGGACATGAAGGGGTTGAAAACGCAAATCCCTCCAATTTCTACCGTAGCCTCCACAATGGAGCAGGCAGTTTATTTTCATTCTGCTGTTAATCTGGACAGCATATCAACAGATTCGAGTGGACAACATATGATTATACAATCAGACGACATGCGTTAAAAAACACTATAACACATATAATGAGAGACGTTCTGCAGTCAGGAGGAGGTTTCACCGACGACAGGTGGCTCTGACGTATAGCTGAAGGAGCATTTTTACTTTACACGACACTGTTCAACACTTCATTCTGCTTCACTCTTTCACTAAAGATTTTGAATACATCTGCGTTCTTTTTACTCTTAAATACTACGCTTCCTGTGTTTTGGTGCAGACTGTGTTCACACCAGAGATGAACCGCTCCAGAGTTCACTAAGCGAGCGGTCCGAGACCACCTCTTTTAAGCAGACCAGTGTCCGGTTGTTTAGTTCACTTAAGAGGTCGCGGATTGTGTTCACACCAACCCAAACGAACCGAACCAAGTGATTAAACGCACCAGGTGTCACGGTCTGTCTGTGTTGTCTTTTGTCTGTCTCTGGTTTCCTGTTTTATTTTGAAAAGTGTTCACCCCCTGTCTTGTCTGTTGATTCCTGTCTCTGTGTTTGCCCCCCTGTGTTTGATTTCCTGATTGTGTTCACCTTGTGCCCCTGTGTTTTCTCCTCCCTCCTCACCTGTGTCTTGTTTGTGTGATTAGTCTTGTGTGCATTTAAGTTCTGTTTTTTCTGTCTGTCATTGTTGGATTGTTGTTTGTCTCGACTGTGTTCTGTTGTTGTATTTAGCCTTGAAATAAAGTTTTTTTCTGTTTAAATCTGCGTTTGGCTCCTGCCTGCTTCACTCTACCCTGACAGAACAATCCAACCAAGGATGGGCCCAGCAGATCCATTTGAGCTGGAATGACTTAGTTTTACTTTTTCTTTGGCTTGCTGCTATGGTAGGTGGAGGGGAGCGTCCGGTGTTCAGCAGAGAGAGGCTGCTCTGGCAGAGGCGCACCAGATGGCTATTGAGAAGCCATGCTTAGTGAAGTTCTTACTGGGCTGGATTTTGGACTTCCTCTCGGTGTGTGATTCCTGGCCTGCTAGCCCCAGGCGTGCTGGCCCCCTGCCTCCCGGTTCCCAGCCTGACACCATACGTCTCGATGTGTTCCGTCTGGAGTCAACCCCTGCTTCTTCACCATTTCCTGCTCCTGTCCAGGAGCCGTTCTCGGGTACTCTCCTGGCTTTTGGAGGTCCACGGAACCTCCAAGAGGCTCCTAAGAGAAGGAGTCACAAGTCCAGACTAGCAGCCCGAGCCCCAGAAGCCATGCTTTGGGCTAGTGTTCTGGCCCCAGCAGCCATGGATCCAGCCTCAGTCCTTGCCCCAGCAGCCATGGTTCCAGCTCCAGTTTCGGCTCCAGTACTGGCTCCCCGGCTGACGTCAGCCTCACGTGTTATGTCAGTGGTTCGGCCCACTCCAGCCCCTCGTGTCCTGTCGATGTACCGGCCGACTCCAGCACCTCGTCTCCTGTTGGCGCTCCGGCCGACTCCAGCCCCCCTTGTCCTGTCGGCGTACCGACCAACACAAGTTCCCTCTCAAGTCCCCTCTCAAGTCCTCTCTCGAGTCCCTTCTCAAGTCACCTCTTGAGTTCCCTTTCAAGTCCCCTCTCGAGTTCCCCCTCAAGTCTCCTCTCAAGTTCCCTCTCGAGTTTCCTCTCAAGTCCCCTCTTGAGTCCCCTCTCAAGTTCCCTCTCAAGTCCCCTCTCGAGTCCCCTCTCAAGTTCCCTCTCGAGTCCCCTCTCAAGTCTCCTCTCTAGTCTCCTCTCGAGTTCCCTCTCAAGTTCCCTTTCAAGTTCCCTCTCAGGTCCCCTCTCGAGTCTCTTCTCGAGTCCCCTCTCAAGTCCCCTCTCAAGTCCCCTCTCGAGTTCCCTCTCAAGTTCCCTCTCGAGTCCCCTCTCAAGTTCCCTCTCAGGTCCCCTCTCAAGTCTCTTCTCGAGTCCCCTCTCGAGTCTCCTCTCGAGTTCCTTCTCGAGTTCCCTCTCGAGTCCCCTCCCGAGTTTCCTCTCGAGTCACCTATCGAGTTCCCTCTCGAGTCTCTTCTCGAGTCCCCTCTCGGGTCCCCTCTCAAGTTCCCTCTCGGGTTCCCTCTCGAGTCTCTTCTCGAGTCCCCTCTCAGGTCACCTCTCGAGTTCCCTCTCGAGTCCCCCCTCAAGTTCCCTCTCGAGTCCCCTCTCAAGTTCCCTCTTGAGTCTCCTTTCAAGTCACCTCTCGAGTATCCTCTCGAGTCCCCTCTCGAGTTCCCTCTCGAGTCCCCTCTCAAGTTCCCTCTCGAGTTCCATCTCAAGTCCCCTCTCCAGCTCCTACTCGAGCCCCTTCTCTAGTCCCTACTCAAGTCCCTACTTGTCCCATTGGGGGTCCCGCCGAATACTCTTCTGCCGGGGGTCCTGCCAACCCTGTGTCCTGTGCCGTTGGAGGTCCCGCTGAATACTCTTCTGCCGGGGGTCCTGCCAACCCTATGTCCTGTGCCGTTGGAGGTTCCGCTGGGGGTCCTGCCGACTCTATGTCCTGTCCCGTTGGGCGTCCTGTCGACCACTCTTCTGCCGGGGGTCCTGCCAACCCTATGTCCTGTGCCGTTGGAGGTCCCGCCGACTACTCTTCTGCTGGGGTCCTGCCAACCCTATGTCCTGTCCCGTTGGAGGCCCTGCCAACTGCTCTTCCACCGGGTTTCCTGCCAACACCGTGTCCTGTCCTGTTTCGGGTCGCCCCAGGCCGTCCGCCCGAGATTCCCACCATGAACTTTGCCTTGCCCCCAGGCAGTCTGCCCGAGACCCCCTCCTCGAACTCTGCCTTCGCCCCCGGGCCGTCCGCCCGAGACCCCCTCCTTGATCTCTGCTTTGCCCCTGGGCCGTCCGCCCGAGTCCCCCTTCTCGGCTTCTGCTTTGCCCCGGGATGTCAGTCCGAGTCCCTCCTCCGAGGCGTTTGGGTCCTGCCTGCTTCACTCTACCCTGACACCAGGGTTCGATTCAACCGGACTAAACAAGGCTGGTGTGAATGCGACCTAAATCACTCGTAAACCAGACAAGTATTCTGGGAAGACTGTTATTTTGATGTGTCTTATTTTGCTAAAGTTTCTAAAGTTGACATGAATGAGTCATTATTTAAACATGCAATTCTTAGTTAATATGATTCCAATACGTGGAGCCAATATGCATTTATTATTTTTATGTTAATCTAACATGCCTTTTTGACATTGTAAGTGTTTCACAATATAATATCAGCAAAGGTTTGTGTTGGCCCGCAGTGAATGGAGTGTTTCCTAACAACTGTGAAGTAACGTCTCAAAAATCTAGATTCCAGCTAGTGCTTTTGAATGTATTTATGAAGTTCTCCCTGCAGTGGAGTGGCAGTGTCACAGTAGTTGCTTTCTGAAGTGCCTCTATTCTCAGTGTGAACACTAGGTGGAAAGCTTTCTATCTGGTTTCCATGTTTCATCATGTGAGGAGGCAGCGTGAATAAAGCAGTGGGAAGCTGAAGCAGATGGGGTTTATTGTGCCGGGTGAAGGGATGTGATGGCAAGGTAATGATTATTTGATGTTCCTTCTCGTTCACACACTGTCTCCCTTTGCCATCTTTTTAGCCGTTATCATTTCTCTCTATAGGGATCTCGTTGTCAATTCCTCCCTAGACGCATAATTGCTTTGCTGGACTCACCATGTAATGGCCCCATACTGAGTAATCCTGAGCACTGGGCCTGTGCTCTGCCTATGACTAAAGATTACTTTATTGATCCCTCCCTCTCCCCCTTTCTTCTCTCCGTCTCTCTGCCTCATTTCTCCACTTTTTCCATGCCCAGTAGTAATTTCCTGACTGTTATCCGCTGCTGTTTCCTACTGCTGGGTTCACATGACCCCATGCAGTGCAAAGCAGAGTCCCTGTGGGTAATTTGCTCCCGCCTGGTGATCGATGCTTTGCTTTTATTTTACTTCAGCATGTCTGACTCAATCCGCTAAAGATTCCTATGTTCGGTTAAGCACCAGAATCTCTCCAGAATACAAGCTTCAATGTAGGCGATATAGAGTATACGTTTGACATGATAAGATAACACATTTCTTAGAAAGCCATTGCATCACTTAAGAGGGAGAAAATAACAAAGGGGGAAATAAGGTGCAACACAAAAGCCAGTGCTGGATTGACAACTAGACTGCGGCCGAGCTGAGAACCCTTGACTTGGTGTTAACATCGTAGGTGGCTGTTAGATGCGTTGCCCACTCCTGCTTTCCACACAGATACCGCTGGACGCTGCCTTGTTCAAAAAGCCATTTCACAGTCAGTTTAACAACCCACTCCAGCAGGAAATATTCATACTCTCGTTCCTTCACAACACAATCTCTTGGGGGGAAATTGAAGCTGAGATTCCCTGGGAAGTTCATATTTCTTTTGTTTATTGTAGAGAGACAGAGAGAAGTCATAAAAATGACAATATCATGTTCTCAGACTCAGCGTACGTGGAACAATATCTGTTTTCTGTTCTGGGCCAGCAGTAATCCAACAGGCGATTCTTTCATTTTCTATTTTACTGTGCAGCCATAAACAGCATAGTATATTACATGCAATGCTGAACAGAGGGCTGCAAACGACATCAGTTATGAATCTGAAAATGTGAAAACCAAAGAAAAAAACCTCACAGGGATAATAATACTCACACAGGCAACTTATGCATTACAAAAAAAGGAGTCAACTGGGACATTTACCTATAATAAAAGGGGCATTTATCAAAATGAAAAAGGGTTATGGGGGCTGATAAGCGCAGGGTTTTTCATTCATTAGTACTGTGGGCAATTTGCACTGGCTTGTGATATTATACAGTTGTAACTTTAGCTTCATCAAATATGAACTCAGGGTGATCGTAAAGCAGAAGATTTTCTTGTTCTTTTTTTCAATTAATAAAACTAATCTATATCTCTAATAAAAATCTCTCAACCTCATGTTATGTTATTGTGTGGGCGGACTTCTAATTTACTGTCTTTTCATTATTTTCTCTTTTAGATCTCGACTTTATAGGATGGATGCTTTATGTTTCTAAACAAAAAGGGGCTGGATAGTCTTTATATTACGTTTAATTTAGAGCCATTAAAAGCTTTTTAATGGCGCTGCCTTCTGTAATATGCCTGGAATTTAGCCCTTTGCATACTGTATACGTGGGTAAGAATGGTTGCAATAAAAAAATTAAGATTAAGATTGAGATTTATCTGTACAGCATTAATACATGTAAAGAAAGGGTCAAGTAGCCAAGCAATACAACACATTGGTATTAAAATAGGAAGTTGGATTCTTCTATCCAAATGAACGACTAGACAAACTGCCACACAGTTCAATCTGCTACTTCGCTAAACATGGCAAACTTCTCGCTGCAGTTTACATCCAACCATTCTTAACAGTAATCCCTCTTCTCAATTCTCTTGCTGCATGCCACACCACTCATTTTAAAGCTGTGCCGCCGCCTAATGCTGTTTATTCAGGGTTTCAGAAGCTCCATGTCCACCTGCAGGCTGTGATTCTAAGCTCCTAAAGGGGGAAGTTATTATAATCATGCCTGTGTTTGTGCTGTGCTGGGCCTGGTTTTCACTCGTTGGGAGTGACGAAGTCAGAGCTTGGAAGCCAAATATCAACAATGTATTTATTATAACTTATTCCATGTGATTTCTGAGAGTGAATTACAACGCAAAGATATTTGGACAATTAATATTTTTAGCCAATGTTTAGTTGGACCAGGGTAATTTTTCACATCATGTTTCACTGGAAATGGCTTATGGTGAGACTCATCCAAACACTAAAGTAACAAACTAAAAGAATGAGCTGAATAACTCTGAGATAAAAAATAGTTGTCAGGCAACAATTAAGGGTTAGTGAAAATGTGCAGCAAACAACAGCTGTGTCAAAATGAAGGGAAACACAATTATAGAAAGGTGCTGAGGATTATATCATGTACCGCCCAGGTGTGGCTCATCAAGCTGACGACCTGGATCTTACAAGACAAAACAAGAGCAAATGAGAACAGGACACCCAGTGGACTGGAGGGTGCATCACATGGGCCACCACAAATCCCACAACATCTCAGGACTGTCTCTATATAGGGTCTGGATGAAGTTCCACTGATCTATTGTTCAAAGATGTGATTTGAAATATAAGAACATTAACAAACATAACTGGATATGTATGTATATTAATCTATATAGGTATTTAATATCAAGTTATATTGAGAAAAAACATATATCTCATTCTGAACGAAGTACCCTCTCTCTTAATTTAATCTCATTGTGTAATTTGGAACCATGAACATGATAAGAAAATAGTGCAATTATATATCATTAATCATCGTTTAATTTCTGGGAGATAAGGAAAAAAGGATCTGTGACTCTATAAGTGATTTTGTTAAGGTGTATTCAGTTGTGTTGCATCAAATGTTCAATTTGTATGCTCCTGTTTCCAGTCTTTATCTTAAGATATCCATACATGTATAGACTTATTAAACTTTAAAGGACACTATATTAGTAAGAACATAAACCATACTTGCCACTCATTTAAAAGACAAGTATTTAGAAAACCTATGCTGTGATCAGTGTGTGAATGCCATTTAAAATTCACAATCACAACTCAAATGATTCATATATTTTCATTCAAGTATCTGTGTTCGGCTAATTTCCATCCTGTGCTGACATACATCACCTACAGTACTACATGCAGGGTTTCCTTCAATCGGTAATGGTGAAGGTTGTCTGCATGTGCTGCTTTGGCAGCCTCCTAGTACTTCAAAAGAACTATTAGACGTGTCAAATAAAGCCTTAGAGATCTTCAAGGAAAAAAGACAGCCTTACCATTTCAGACGGATACATTTATTGCTGCCGGCTAAATAGACGACTACTCGGCCGTTCCTGTCTGGATACATTTATATCTGCATGAGAAGCTCTGCACTACCAGCAGGCTGAGGGCAGAACCGAGTGGAACACTGTAAAGAATGGTCGGCATGTTTATTTTTGCTGATATTGATCTGTTAATATATGGCCACAGGGGTCGAGATATCGATCCTTAGGATATAAGGTATCAGGTATTTCCGGCTTAATGTCTTGGTGATACCTTTTTTCCCCCATGGTTGCCTTGTTGCTTAAGAGGAAACACAAAGCCAAGGCCAATCCAATAAGAGATCCAGTTACCTCGTTCTTGAAAGGAATCATAGACGAATGTTTAAAAAGCAAACGTTTTTCTTTTGTTATCAATGTTTGATTGTTATCAGATAATGTTTCTGTATCTTTTTGCTTCAGCATAACAGTATAGCTTTCATGAAATTCAGTGTGATGTATTTCTATAGTATTTCACTCAGATATACGTTCATGTAAATAATAAAAAACAGTACTGTTTTAGCAAATAGGCAAAATACACATTGGTTAATGTCCAAATAAAGTATATCATTACGAAAAGTGAAATTATTCTGATTGTATATAACATAAATTAAATATATGATTGTAGGCACTATCCAGGTATCTGACGAAACATTGGCGAGTCATTATAAAGTTCAAACAAGCAAAACCTGGATTTACTCAACAGAAAAAAAAGATAATGCACTTGAAACGATATAGAGACGGTCTACATCATCTCGTCACTTCTGCCCAGAAGCATTAGTAAACTTGGAGATTGATTTCTCACAATCTTCGTCCCTGCAGCAAAATGCATTTAGGGCAGCATGGAGCGCCCTCAATACCCTGAGAAGACAGACCATCAGACAAAACATTACCGAGGGCAACTTGCTCCAGCGAACAGCACTCTCCCCTCAGGAGGCCATACCTCAAAAATAGCCAGCCCCACTCAATCACAGTTACTGTTAGAGAACATCGGTTGGCTGCTTCGAGTAGTTATTGGGGAATCCATCTTTGATTCAAATTCATTTAACTTATGCTCCAAGCAAGGAAACAACTGATCTTTTTCCTCAAAGCATGTTTTAGAAATATATTTTGTTCCCGTATGATTACTGTAACAAAGAGAAGAGTGCAAATGTACAGAAGCCATGAGTGGGCGGCAAACTATCCGTGTGAAGCTTTTGCTGGACTCAGTTTAAGGCTAATTTACTGGAAACAGAGTGCAGTGTTGAGAGTGAATTGCTACAAGGATTATTTTAACTATACCAACTCTGGCTTGCTGAATGCGATGACCTTTACACGACAAGTTCTTGTGAGTGCCCTGAATAGTTGGATGCCGCCTGAACCAAGTTCGCATTGCTCCTTTCATGTTATTTGTAATGATGTATTGTTTTATGGGATTTATTTACAGATAATGCAATCCTTATTTTGAAATACTAATTAAAAAAAACATGAACAATCTAAACTGTGATCTATTTTTATTCACATTTCTCCTGATCAATGAAATCTGTATACATACTGTAATTGCATTCCATGGCCTGTACTGACAAGCCATTTTTTTTGTATATTAAAATGTGCTTGCAATTACAATCTCAGCTTTTTCCAATTAGGTTTCAACAACGTTCAAGCGTAGCATTAAATAATTAATAAAACCTGCAAACACAACCTTTTGCCCTGTGAGGTAGTTTTGTTGACTCACAAAGCAAACAGTATCTTCTTTGTGGTTTTGAGTTATATCTGTAACCATTGGATGAAATGAAATTTGGTACAATAATGTTTCTTCCCCTCAACATGGTTTGAACATTTTTGGTGATCCCTTAATTTTCATTTAGCACCACCAATAGGTCAGAACAAATTCTGCTCATATAAATATCAATAAAGTTTATTAAAGATATTCTTGATATGTTAACACCCAGACAAATCCCCCCCAATGTAGTGTCCCTCTCCCTCCCATTACTTTTCTCTTTAAACATCCATGGTAAAACTCAAATAGAATCCACATAAAACAAATTAAATCCATGCAGCCCTTGTAGATCAGTGCGATGCTTGTTTCCTTTCAACTCTGCAGGGGCTCTTCCTATTCTCCTCTCAACTGACTGAGATCAGTGAGATTTTAAATCCAGAGTTTCCTGCCAAAACAATAGATCCATATGGATGTTATGGTCTTATTCAGTTTAATCTGCGAGTAGACAAAGGCCTTTCCCAAAGACAGAAACTAGATCCAAAAGTCTCTTGGTAACTGCACCAGTAAACAGACCCGGGAGCTGCTTCACTTGAAATTAATATGGGAATAAACTTTGAGACGGAGCCTTGTTTTTCAAATGTTAACATGTAGAATGAAGTTGTCCACTTGCACAGCAATTGATCCAGATCAGACATGGATGACATTATGTTTCATGTAAAATGCAGCGTGTGTTCTACACAGCCTAATGGATGAAGTGTTTGTGGGCAGGTAGATTTATGTTCTTTGTTCTAAATTCTCCAGGTAATGACTGTAGAAATGGAATAAATCCTCTCGGTTATGCCAGAGTTAGAGCACATTAAAGGAATTAACTTTTGTCTCACGCTGAGCTCTCACCTTGAAATTGATTGCAGAGAGGAATTTTAGAATATCACATAGTGGCTATCCACAGGAGATTACATTAAAAGTTCTTACCTGCTGTGATTTTGTTCTCTGTCCATTTGAAGTATTGGACGTTAACAAGTCACAATAGGAGGTTTTTACTGAAGTACTTTCACTTCTATCTTCAGCCTATAACAGCTGAACAGATACACATGCTAGGCTAGGTGAACCTGGACACACACACACACACACACACACACACACACACACACACACACACACACACACACACACACACCACTAATTCAGCACCATGAACAGCAACATATGGTGTCAATGCCAGGTATCAGTAGATGAGAATGATCATTACCTCTGGTGGATTAACACAAACCTATGTAAAACGATGCACAACACGTTTAAACCTGCAGGCTACTGGGAATCAATTAATAGTGCAGCATTGCCTCTTTAGCAGTGCTTCCGTCTGGTTTTCTTTGAAGAAAAAGCCTTTATTATGTTCTTAAATTCCATCTCACGAAGAATGTCATGCTCAATTGACATCAGTGTTAGGTTTCCTTTTCCGAGCACCACTCTCAAACTTTTTCTTCTCCGAAATGTTCTCCTAAACAACCTTCATCTGTCACTCAATCACTCTCAATTTGAATAAGTCACATGTGAAATATATTCTCATTCTGATTGGCTGTTAAGTGGTGCCCTGACTGTTACAGAGTCATCATTTTTTAGAAAAATCTCTGGAATCCATCAATCTGATTTATTAGTGGAGCAAATGATCAAAATAGTATGGAGGGAAGACATTTTCGTTTGGATTACTGGTCTGGGGGAAGCTCGTGAGTGTGTGTACATGTGTGTTTGAGTATTTTAAGAGGATGGTAGACATGATATCAGCAATACTTCCAGTCAGTACTCCGGCAGCAGCATTTTTACATCTTGGAAAGTCTTTAAAGTCTGGCCTGGATTGCTGGTCTTTCCTTCAGCAAAGTAAAACACTCTGTCACATGGTTGCCCTCTTATGATGTCTTTTAATATATAATTATTCCTCTGCCGCTAATTCGTTCTTCGCTAGATTCTTCAGTCTCATCAGCCTCATCAGTCCCAGTCAACGCCTCCAGCACACTTCCAGTGTTTGACTCCATATATGATATTGTCTTGATGCTGTAAGGGTGATGCCCCATGGTCACAAAATTATCCCTCTTGAGTCTGAGTGCCAAGGACTTCATATTATGTCTGTCATTAATGTTACATCACCCATTCTAACAATTTTCTTTCCTTTTTTCTCTTCTCTGAACTGTGAAGTCCTTTTTCTGCACAATTTCAAGGCTTCAAAACAGGCATTTTTACTGTGTGTGTTTGGAGAAAGAACCCAGAATTATACTTTATAAACTATGAATCTTGTGGTGCTTGAAGGAATACAGACTGGTTAAGCCGGCCAGGTTATATATATATAAATGCCTTTTTTGGAGCCCTTTTTTGCAATATTTATTCAAATGTCACTAGTTATTTAAACAAACCACCATCTGAGGATAATACCAGCAACCATAAAACGCCCTTTATCTAGAGAGCCGAAGCCCATGAAGAATTTATCCTTCCACAAAACTTTTCATCTGCTGTATTAATAAAGTTGCCAAGTGTTTTCAAATTCAAGTTAAGGCACTATATGTGCAGAACATTACAAATATTCTTAATTTGCAGTATTTTATTTAAAACGTTTTCAGAAAGACTGCATCAATTATATGCTATATATATATATATATATATATATATATATATATATATATATATATATATTGTGGTGACCAACTATTAATACACTGGGTTACATAATTCATACATGGAACTACAGTTGGGGGTATTGTTCCCACACGGACATGTTATGTGTGGTCTATATATATTGTGTGCCCTCCTGGCTTCTCTCTCTTCTTCCTGGACTGCAACCGGACAACATGACCTTAGCTGCTCTTAAATAAAGTACCCTTTTGCAACTTCATTACACCGCCTCTGACTCCCTATCTCTCGGCACTACAATATATATATATAATATAAATATTGTTATTAACTTAAAAAAAAGTCAATTAAAATTTTAAATTATGAATCTAATTATTTGATTGTATTTCCTGAGGCTAGGGAAGATATCCGGCATGCATAATTAGAACATGGAAAAGTAAATAAAATATGTTTAATAGGAGGATGTGGATTTATTTTCTCTCACCTTGTAATTACACAATCAAACAATCTATAATTCAGCTCTGGCCTTCACTCACAAACAATTTTTTTGTTGAATTGGACACATATTTCGAATCTCTATTGACTGGCATGCAATGACTGGGACTGATGGAAGAATCTGAGAGGAATGAACTGGAGCAGAGAAATAATCCTATTTAAAATACAGCATTGTCATAAGAGGCCAACAAGAGTGACAAGGTGTGTCACTTTGCTGAAGGATAGACCAGCTATCCAGGCCAGTCTCTAAAGACTTTCCAAGGGGTAAAAATGCTGCTGCCGGAGTACTGACAGGAAGTATTGCTGATAATATGTCTACCATACTCTTAAAGTAGGCCTACTCTGTCCAACAATATAAGTCTCAGGAAGAAAGGAGTTTTAACGCTGATTGAAAATAGCAGAGAAACATGCATTATTGTACTCAGGAGGGAACATTGACAGAGGATTTGATTGATTGATTGAAAAGTGTATTAACAGCTTGTATATTGGGTACAGTACAGTACAGCTCAAAACATACAATTGTTAAGGGGATGCAGACCAGAGAAAGACTTTCGTCTTGTTTACATCAGGGTCCCCCATTTCCAATTCATCATATCATTTAAGACATACAAGACATATTTGACATACAGATGGCTTATTTACAATTTACATACAGGTGTTTTTTTACATACTTACAAATTTCATTTTAGATTTCGTTCTAATACATCCTAACCGGACATTTAAGACATACCAAGTCTACAGATATACAGTTAGTAACAGAGTCTAAAATGCGAGTATATACATAGATGGGGGGGGGAAGCTGTCCATTGTACGACAGGTTGAGATTTGTACCATTACCGGAGCCAGTTTTGCAATGCTCTCCCCCGAAGGTGCTCTTTAAGAGAGGTTTTTGAAGGTAAGTATAGTTTTACTTTCCTTTACAGTTGTGGGAAGAGCGTTCCACCTTGATGTGGCATAATTGCGAAACGTGTATTCCCCTTTTTTTGTGCCAAATCTGGGTTTTACATGATTTGTGGAGCTCCCTCTGGTGTTATGATCATGATATTCCTTGACCTTTGGGAAGAATTTTGACATGTACATGGGTACCATAGAGGTGTATTGGATCTTGTAGACCAGGCCCATTGCAAGTAGCTGTACTCTGTCGTCTACTCTAAGCCATCCTAGGTTGTCAAAGTGGGCAGAGGTGAGGTGGGTTCTAGATGAAAGGTCAAGCAGTAGTCTGACCAGTTTATTTTGTGATGTTTGAAGTTTTATTTTTAGCGCCTTGGAGGTGCTGTGGTACCATGACGTGCAAGCATAGTCATAGTACCCTTGAATGAGTGCTCCTGCCAGAGTTTTCAGGGTGTTTTTGTTTACCAGAGAGGAGATCCGGTATAGGAATCTAGTTCTTTGATTGACTTTTTTTATTACATTGGATGCCATTTTGTCACTGGAGAGGTTTGCCTCAAGAATAGATCCAAGGTATGTTATTTCCTTCTTACTTGTGACAATAATGTCACCCACTGCAACTGAGAAGTCGTCGGATTTGCTGAGATTATGTTTCGAACCGAAGAGAATGGACTCTGTTTTACCCAGGTGTAATGATAATTTATTATCGGCGAGCCAGGTGCAGATTCTGCCGAGCTCGGAGCTGAGGGTTTTTTCAACCTGCAATCTGCTCCTGTCAGAGACCAGCAGGGCTGAGTCGTCCGCGAACAGGAACAAGTTGCAGTCACATGCTGATGACATGTCATTTGCATAAATTAGGAACAGTAACGGACCTAATATGCTTCCTTGTGGAACACCACAGCTCACTGGGAGGGGGGGGGACAGAGTACCGTTTACCTCCACCATCTGTTCTCTCCCCTCCAGGTAGGATTGCATCCAGCTCACCGATAGTTTATCAAAACCAATTGCTTTTAGCTTGTCAATCAGAATGGGGTGATTGACAGTGTCGAAAGCCTTTTGCAGGTCCAGCATCACCATGCCGCAGTATTTGCCCTCGTCCACCTCTTGTTTGATGTGGTCGTTTAAATAAAGAAGGCATGTGTCAGTGGAGTGGGATGTTCTAAAGCCAGATTGAAATTCATAGATTAGTTTCTTGTCCGCGAGGTACTTTTCGACCTGTTCATATACTATTTTTTCCATGACTTTCGAGATGGAGGTAAGTATAGAAACAGGGCGGTAGTTGCCTGGGTCCAATTTGCTGCCCTTTTTGTGCAGGGGGGTTACTCTTGCAATTTTGAAGTCTTTGGGTACTTTTCCCTGTTTTATGGAGAGGTTAATTATGTGAGCTATGACTGGTGAGATGGCGGTTGCTGTGTCTCTGAGGAATTTGGAAGGGATATTGTCGTGGCCAGTGGCCTTGTTAGGTTGGAGGGCGCTCAGTTTAATGAGTACCTCTGCTGATGTTACCCTTGCTAGACTGAAATCATCTTTGCGTACCCCTAGGTTTTTGTAGTAGGTCATGATGTGATCTACTCCAAAAAACCCTGAGTGGGAGGGTAATTTATTTACAAGAGTTGTGGCTATGTTTGTGAAAAAAATGTTCAAGTACTTGGCCACGTCCAGTTTGTCTGTGATGAGCCTGTTATCTGTCTTTATGTTTAAGTTCGAAAATCTCAAGAAGTACACAGTAAAAGTACTTCATAGTACTTGTGGGAGTAGTTTCACTAGTACTGAGTCCAACAGTGTCAATCTCACGAAGAACTAATGGCAGAATAAATAATAACAAACTTGAGAGACGGCTGAGGTGACCGCAGTGCAGAATCGCTGTATAATTTAAATCTCCTTACAATGTTGTCCATTTTAGACAGAAGCTTATTATATTTACAGCCCGTAATAACATTCATTTTCTGGGCTCAATGTGTGTCTTGACTGTTTTCGTGGTGATCGCTAAATTCACCTTGTTTCCCCTTGTTTATAATATTATCACCGTTCCAAGCAAAGGAGTGCTTTTGTTTTGAAATCACTTCCGTGAGTTTCGCCCCGCCCCTCGCCCCTCGCCTGCAATGACTATTTAGTCAGGTAAAAATCTAAAAGCTAAAACACTCTCAGACGCTCTTCCGTTTATTTGTGTAATAAAGAAAAACAAATGGACCGTAGATACACGGATTGGAGATCCACACACACACACACACGCACGCACGCACGTACGCACACAAACACACACAGACACAGACACACGCACACGCGCACGCACGCACGCGCACGCACGCACACACAGACACACACAATGTCTACAATATATTTAATATCACATCGAAGTTAACATAATACACATTAAAATTAAAAATATCATGGCAAAAGTAAAACAAGCCATCGTATGGTACACAACATTAAAAATATATATAAACAGTCATGGTAAAGTAAATCAGAAAAAATATATGGCAATGTCATCATAACATTACATTTTATAGAATAATAGGCCATGCAAAAAACATTTATAATGTTTTACATGTATGTCATATGAATGTGCTAGTACAATGTAACAAAACATGTTAATTATAGTATTTTATCAAAGTTATAGTCAACATACAGGAAAGGATGACATCCTACATACAGCTGATTTTTATTCCATATTTTATTCCTCTAATACTGTTATATTTTACTATCTATTTTTTATTATTTTAAATATTTTTCTAGTTCTCTACCTGTGTTTTTAATTCTTGTTTTTATGCACCACGACACCAAGTCAAATTCCTACGTGTAATCCTGGTAATAAACCTGATTCTGATTCTGATTTCTGATTCTGATAATGATGGAATATCATTTTAAATAACATATTTACTAATTCAAAGATGATGCATGGAAAAATAAATGGATGGCAAGTAGACGATTAATTGAAACAAATGTGCTCACTTTTATACAGTTGGTGCCTTTTGCCATGAAATGCTCAATGTTGATTGCAGTGTCTCTAAAAGATCAATGTTACTCAGAATGCCTGTCACACAGACATTTTGTATCAAATTCAATGCCTAATCAACAAGCAATGATTTAATTCTACCACCTTCATTCGAATGTATCCATTTTGTGGTGTCGGTTTGAGTATGTGGAGCCGTTTTCTTCATTTCGTCTGTCATGGTTGGTATCACTGATAATTATGTTTTGTCAGTCATTAGTTTATTTTGAAACCGCCACAAATTAATTTCTTTGCAGCAGTGTATTTTTGTCACATTTGTCGGAAGAACTCAGCACAGTGTTTCAGAACAGAACATGTAAAATCTCCTTTCACTACAGATACCATTTTCCACTGTTACCCTGTAGCATTACTTTCACAAGTGGCAGTGTTCGTGGGTGGTCATCCAGCGAGGGATCATGTTGTTGCTTTAGAGAGAAGAAGCTTCATCAGGAGGAAAAAATCCAGTGATGTGTCATTTAAATTTATATTTGTTTTTCATGTCACTACCCAGCTGTCTGTCTGATTAAGTTATATTATTTGTTGCATCTTTATTTCTCTGTCTGTCTCCTGTTCTCTATTCTCGCCCGCTGACTTGTTCTCTGTTTCTGTTCCGCTTCCCAGCGACAACTGTGACCCTCTTGTTTTACATAATATTATTTTTTTTGACCTTTTTCTTTTTTGTGACACGGAAGCTGTTTTTGTAAACACACTGAAACATCATTTTCAGCAAGTTTACAGAAAATGTTCATGGACACAAAAAGTGAAATTGTCAGTTATGTTGTTTTGGAACAGAGAATGTAGCATTTCAAGTTGTCTGAAGGAGACTTGCTGCCACTTAACAATACAACTATTTGCAAAAACATTATAATTCTTGTTTGAAATCCCATTGTATTTAACTGAATAGGCTCCTCAGTTGATAATGATTTAGCAGGGACAATAACCACAGTCCTAGTATAGTGTGTAACACCACCTACAGCATGACAAACCTCAAGACTGATGCATTCATTGTTTTAGTTTTATTTCCATATTGATGTTTTTGGTTGAAACACGTTTGTGGCAGTGGTTAAAGGGCCGGCTGCTGGAGTGATGGGAGTGGCTTGGCCGGAGACCAGACACCTGATCAGAATCAAGTAACACAGTAAGTCACTAAATAAAAGCAAGCTGGTACCCTAGTTCTGGTCTCTTGCAGTAAATTGGGTCCTGGAGGGGAGAAGCGCCAGCAACTGAGAAGCCCTACCTGCCGAGCCCTGTTTTGGATAGTGTTTCTTTTTGGACTGTTGGATGCGCCTTGTTTTACCGTGAACTGTGATTAAAGCCTTATTTAAAAACATCCTTCATCTTTTTGGTTATTCCCCCTCGGTCAGCAGGACAATCACATAACAGTAAAACTTAAGAACCTGCTATTAAATCTTTAAAATCCATGAAAACCAATACTAAACTTTGTAGAAGACTATTCACTTACAAAGGCAAATGTTGCACAGCAGTAGAATGGGTACAGGACATGATACATTACCTCAGCATCACCAGATCAACTACATCCACTTCATTCAACTTCATGGTGAAAGTGAAGCAGAGAGACGGAAACTATAGGTTACTTACGTAACCCAAGTTCTCAGAGTAACATGAAGTGAGATGTTTCACTATGGGATGCGCCTCAACGCGTATGCAAACAGAAGCATCAATCTCATTACGCCAATCCTGATCGGCTGGTCATCTTGACGTCTACTTTAGGGAATCCACCCACCCTATAAGTAGCTTGCGCTACAACACAGCGTCATTCAAAAATAAGCACCTCTTCTCGCTTCGCCTTAGCAAAAAGGGCCATCTGGTGAGACATCTCACTTCATGTTACTCTGAGAACTGGGGTTACGTAAGTAACCTATAGTTCTCATTCATAACACTCCGTTCGATGTCTCACTATGGGATATTGAAACTCCCGTATTGCCAGACATGCTTATCTCGAAAATCACCAAAACAACCAGATCTTAACAGGTAGAACCCTGTCTCAAAACGGGGCCCAGCACTGCGCGGGCCACTCTTGGAGCAGAGACATCTAGCCTGTAAAAGCGGACAAAAGTGAGCGGTGAGGACCAGCTCGCTGCTGCACAAATGTCTTGGATGGAAACACCCTTGAACAAAGCCCAGGATGTAGCAAGTCCACGAGTAGAATGAGCACGCAGGCCCGTTGGTGCCTGCAAACCCTGACTCATATAAGCCAGAGCAATCGCTTCCACAATCCAGTGGGAGAGCCATTGCCTCGTAACGGGCTTGCCCTTATGAGGGTTAGCCCAGGATACAAAGAGTTGATCATTGCATCGAAACTCTTTTGACCTGTCCATATAGGTGCGTAAAGCATGGACTGGGCACAGCAAATTCGGCCGCTGTTCCTCAGAGGAACACAGCGGTGGAGGAAATGCCTCAATGGGGGTACACGACCAACCACCTTAGGTACAAAGGCAGGGTTGGGCTTCAGCAACACTCTCGTTTGTCCCGGGGCAAACTGAGTGCATGAAGGATGTACAGAGAGCGCATAAATGTCACTGACTCGCTTGGCAGATGCCAGAGCCAGTAACAACACTGTCTTCAGTGACAGGTGTTTCATGTCAGCTTCTTCCAGGGGTTCAAATGGGGGTCGAGTGAGCCCATCTAAAACCAGAGCCAAGTCCCATAAGGGCACCAGTGACCTTGAAACAGGGAGGAGCCTGCGAGCCCCTTTCATAAAACGGCAGACCAAGGGATGTTGGCTTGTCGTTTTTCCCTCAAAGCCCACATGGCATGCAGCAATAGCAGCCAGGTACACTTTGATCGTAGAGAAAGCTCTATGTTTATCAATCAGGTCCTGTAGAAATGATAGAATCACCCCAACAGGACATTGAAAAGAGATGGGTCCCTTTTGAAGGCACCACTCCTCAAACACTCTCCACTTACAGTCATAGAGGGACCTGGTGGAGGTAGCTCTTGCACTCTGAATAGTGTTTATCACCTTCTGAGGGAGTCCCACTGTATTCAGGTTATACCACTCACGGGCCAGGCCCATAGTGCCAAGCGCTCTGGGTGTGGGTGAAAAATCGTCCCCCCCGCCTGAGACAGTATGTCCCTGCGTAGCGGGAGCTGCCACGGCTGCCCGCACAGCAGCTGATATATCTCCGCCAGCCAGTACATTGCAGGCCAGTGTGGAGCTATTAGGATCAGTGTGTGGCGTTGTTCTCTCTCTCTGGCCAGAGTTGGGGGTATCAGAGCCAGGGGTGGGAACGCGTACAGAAGGACAGGGGGCCAAACATGCACGAGCGCGTCCACGCCTAACTGTGTGTTTAAATCGCGCATTGAAAAGAACAGCTGACATTGGGCGTTTTCTTTTGATGCGAACAGATCCACCGCAGCCCGGCCGTAACGCACCCACAGCTGACTCACAATTATTGGATGTAGAGTCCAGCCTGCATATAGTGGTGCACCTCTGGACAGCAGATCTGCCCCGAGGTTCATCACACCTGGTACGTGCGT
The DNA here is from genome assembly GCF_949606895.1 of Notothenia rossii. NCBI lineage: Eukaryota > Metazoa > Chordata > Actinopteri > Perciformes > Nototheniidae > Notothenia > Notothenia rossii. The sequence goes on along the minus strand of NC_136907.1, from coordinate 58,769,035 downwards.
CGCTCTCAGAGAGAGGAGATGTCCGCAGCTCCATAAGATCAGTTTGCGTGACAGCATGTGTAACTGGAGAGAACGCAAACCCCCTTGGCGGTTTATATACGATATTGTGGTCGTGTTGTCTGTCCTCACGAGGACATGATGTCCTCTGAGAAAAGGCAGAAAGCGTTTCAGGGTGAGGAACACCGCTAAAAGCTCCAGATAATTTATGTGTGACCGTTGGAGGTCTCTGCTCCAGAGACCCCTCACAGGTCGACCTTCGTATATATCCCCCCAGCCTGTCAGACATGCGACTGTGGTGACCACCTTCCGCGATAGGACAGCACCCATAGGCACGCCCTGTACTAGAAAAGTCGGGTTCAGCCAGTGGCGCAGTGCCATTACGCATTTCATAGTGACCATCACTCTCCGCGCGCCTTGACGCGCGGGGTCCAGTCTGAGGGCAGCTACCCAGCACTGAAACTCCCTCATGTGTAAGCGTACCAGTCCTACCACCAGGATGACTGACGCCATGAGCCCCAGTAACCGCAGACATGATCTGAAGAGAACATATTTGCGTGGCTGGAAATGAGCGAGGCCTGCCCTGAAGGCTTTTAGTCTCTGCTCACAGGCGGGCTGTAAAGGGCACCGAATTCAGGCGTAGGCCCAGGACGAGTACAGTCTGGGCTGGGGACAACATGCTCTTTTCTGTGTTTATTACAAAACCCAGGTCGAGCAGGTTTTTTACGAGGACATTCGTCTGCGTAATAGCCTCTTGCTCTGACTGTGTGAGAAGGAGCCAATCGTCCAGATAAGTTGCCAGGCGAATACGCTGTTGCCTTAGCGGGGCTATCGCGGCTTCCGTACACCGTGGGCTGAGAGACAGAACGAAGGGAAGCACTCTGTACTCGTAACAGACACCCTGAAAGGCGAACCTCAGATATTTCCTGTGTGGATAATATACTGGGATGTGGAAATACGCGTCTTTCAGGTCGACCGATGTGAACCAATCGTTTTGGCGCACGAGATGCAACAGAGATGTGTGAGTGAGCATTCTGAATTTGTATCTTTTGAGATATTTGTTCAGAGCCCTCAAATCTAGTATAGGCTGAATTCCGTTCCCTCCCCGTTTGGGAACGAGGAAATACTTGGAATAAAAGCCGCTCTGACTGTTCGGAGGGCACAATAGATATAGCCTCTTTTTCTTTTTTTTTGTAGCGAGAGAATCTCTTGCTCCAGAATATGGGCCGATTCTCCCCGGGCTTGCGAATGCAGAATTCCCGAAAAGTGAGGGGGGGTGACAGCGAATTGGAGTCTGTAACCCCGTGCTATTGTCTTGAAAACCCAAGCAGAATCTGTGAGCATCCTCCACTTTTCGCTTCTCCCAGCAAGTGGAGATGTCACATCCCTGTCGTCTGCCCTCTGTGTCTTTATTTGTTGTGTTATGGGGCCCTCTAGTGTCTGAACACGGTGTTACCCCAGGTTGACAACCCCGGTCGACACTGCGCATGCGCGTGGCGGTGATGCCTTCACAATCCCGTCCATCGTCCGCCTTCTGAGAGAGGCAGAAGCCACTCTTAGAAGGGGGGTAGACTTCAGACTGTTTATTGTTTTTATTGTTTTTCTTTTCATTTTTATTGACTGCGCCCTTGGCTTTAAGCCTGGAAACGACAATGGAAAATGATTTATTAAACAACAATAGTGATGACATGTGTTTGTGTGACTTAAACAGGCAGCGGAACTTGCTGTCTTTGATGTTAAGTCCATTTCCCTCATGGCGCGAACTTGAGGATGACGTTCTGACATCACTCGGGGCGGCGGGAAGATGGGGACATGGTTGCACCCCGGAAACACATGAGCATCGAACACTGGAGTAGAGGAGACGTTGAGCGCCTTGGCGGACAAAGCTGCGGCTCTATAGGCTCGTTCGGTCATTGCTGACTAGAAGCGGTCTGCCTTTGCTGGTAGCGTGGGGTTCCTGCTCGGTGCCGAAGCCAGCCGCGGTTGGAGGTGTGCTGCCACAAGCGGCTCCATGGGCGGCCTGCTGAGCAGGCCGAGTTTCTCCATGCCGTCACAGTCCAAAGAGGAGGCACCCTGGATTGGGGCCTTGTTGCTGAAAGGGCGGTCTCTCCACGAGACCGACACCTTGTCCAGCATCTCTGGAAATACTGGGAGAAGCTGCCTCTTCATCCTCGCTGCTTAGGGCAAGGTCTTCCCCTCATAGCGAGATCTGAAGGTTTCCTTGACCACTTCAGGCCAGGGGATGTCCAGCCTGGACGCAGTGCGTTGGCACACGGCCTGCAAGTCCATACTAAGGCAGGGCAAAGCTGGTGTGCTTTGCCTGGGGGAGCGGACATCGCCTCCGGCTTTGCAGCCTGAGCAGATGAAACGAAGATGTCATCTTCGTGCTCATCCGAGTCGGATAAGAGGAACTCAGAGGTATCCTCTTCATCTTCCTCCGTATAGTCCAGCTCCAGGACATCCTCCGCGGGTGGAACCACAGTGAGGTCCAGTTGGGAGCCCCAGCTTGACACAGCACGAGGCTCCGCTCTCGCGGCCCTTGCCGCCACCGAGTCCCAGCCTGAAACGGCGTGGGGCTCCGATTCCGCGGCTACCGCCGTTGTTGAACCCCAGCCTAACACAGCGTGGGGCTAAATCTCAGCGGCAGTCGCCACCATGTCCCGATTGCCGGCCGGCAAATCAACGGACCTGAAGGGGTCCTGTCCCGACAGGCTAGCTTGGCGCGCTAGCCGTCGGTGGAGGCTCTTGGCGGGGAAGCGGGCACAATGCCCGCACGAACCGGGGTTATCGCTTCCTGGGCGTGTTTCAGCCCAAGGCAGGACGAGCAGACCTGGTGTGAGTCCGTGCCCGAGATCTTAAACCCGCAGCCGCAGAGCCGAGCCTCTGAGCCTCCGACTCCCCTGGTGTGAGGGAGAGAAGGGGCCATCCTCGTTTGCCGGGGTGTCGGCGCGGAGGGACACGCTAGTAACAGATATGTTACCGTTTGAAAGAAAAAATCAAAACCTTAAATCGTTATTCCGAAAGGAAAAACGGCGGGAAGATTTTTTAATATTAACTGGTGTGTTAATATCTTTTATCTCCGTCTCCTCTGGTGTGAGGGAGAGAAGAATCTGTCCTCGCCGTGGTGTCGGCACGGAGGGATAAACTAGTAACAGGTACGTCTGTTACTGTTTGAAGAAAAAAATCAAAACCCTACCGTTATTCCGAAAGAAAAAACGGCGGGGCAGATTTCAATATTAACTGGTGTGTTAATATTTAATTCAATCTTCCGCAAAGCAAAAAGTAACCGGCAAGCGCCCATCGACCAAATGTTAGCTTGGGTTCAGTCTGTGGACAGTTAAGCTAGCCCGGCTACTGATATTTTGAGATGTGCTCCGAAGCGAGAAGAGGTGTTTGAATGACGCTGCGTTGTAGCGCAAGCTACTTATAGGGTGGGTGGATTACCTGACGTAGACGTCAAGATCACCAGCCAATCAGGATTGGCGTAATGAGATTGATGCTTCTGTTTGCATACGCGTTGAGGCGCATCCCATAGTGAGACATCGAACGGAGTGTTATGAATGAGAACACTAATTTCCTCTTTCTCTCCGTTATATAATAATCCTAAACAAAAAGCAATGCCACCAAAAAAGATTCCTAGTAGTAGTATATGAGACAAACGATATTGACAAGGCATATGATGAATTTCTAAACTCTGCCTGAGTACACACACATACTGACAGCCAGGCCGCGGGTGTGTATGTGTGCTCGGGCTGGCTTCGGGCTGGGTTGGGCTGGGTTTCGCTGTGTCTCGCTGTCTCGCAGCAACAAGGAAACAACACCAGTAAGCCAGCTCACACTGTCGGCTCCAGCAGCGAGCCCCACAACGTCCCGCCAAAACGGCACCCAGATCCAGGGGCGGACTGGCCATCTGTAGAATCTGGAGAATCACAGAACGGCCGGTCGTCATGGGCCGTTGACGGCCGGCTCTGCTCGCTCACGGCCGGCACCGCCCTTGTGTGTGTTCACCGTTTCCCCGCAGAAAGCATAACCCCCCGTTGACAGTTATCTAGCCCCCCCCCGTTGAGAATTCGCAGCATTTTCATCTGTTTGTCATTGCTGGTGTCATTTTCTGGTTGCTAACGCCATTGTAACACCTAATCACTGATTTTCCGCTGTAACGGTGGTGGACTAATCAGAACAGGGTAGGGCGAGCGTTTAGGACAGAGAGTGAATACACATACTATACAGAGATGCTGTATGAGAAACCAATGTGATTTTGGAACATTGAACAATGTAAATCTATTCTAGTAGACCTCAACAATGGAATTATGATCAGTAGAAATGGCCATGTCATGGGACCTTTAAAATCACTTGACAAAAACTGTCCTGTGAAACAATGCAGAGGAGAGACACAAACAAACTCACAGTGCATGGATCACTGATGGCCTAAAGAATGCCTGCAAAAAGAAAAATACACTATATAGACAATTCATAAAATATAGAACTTTAGAAGCAGAAAATAAATATAAAAGATATAAGAATAAATTAACCAATATTATGAGAATATGTCAGAAAGAATACTAATCAAATATTAGAGAATAATAAGAATAATATGAAAGATTTATGGAAGGTATTAAATGTCATTAGAAATGGAGAAAAAAGTAAGGTTGCCCTGAGTTTTTTGTTGACAAAAATAATGTTATCAATAATACAGAAGATGTGGTTAATGGTTTTAACCAATTCTTTGTAAATGTGGGGCCAGATCTGGCAAAAAAAAAGTAAACCGTAGAAACAACTAAAGGGGAAGATACAGACCTCTGGAATGAAAACAATAGCGCTTTCTTCCTCAGAGCAGTCGAAGAAAAATAAATCATATAGACACTGTACGGAAATGTAAAAGCAAATCCGCGACCGATTGGAATAATATTGATATGATTATAGTAAAAAACATTATTGAAGAGATTGCAGAACCATTAACACATCTTTGTAACTTTACTTCTCAATCTGTTAAATTCTCTAATAAAATGAAAATAGCAAAAGTTATACCATTATATACAACTGGGGATAAACACCATTACACAAATTGCAGACCTGTTTCTTTGCTCTCCCAGTTTTCCAAGATCCTTGAAAAGGGTTTTACAAAAAGACTTGACAATTTCATGGAAACACATCATCTTTTGGACGACAGTCAATATGGATTCAGGAAAGACGGATCAACATCTATGGCACTAATGGAATTAAGTGAGGAAATAGCAAACTGTATGGACAATAAAAAACAAGCAGTGTGAATATTTATAGACCTACAAAAAGCATTTTACCCCATAGATCAGTGCTTCTCAAACTTTTTTCAGTAACGTACCCCCTTTGAAACATTTTCTCAGCCAATTACCCCCTGACCGCCCCCAACATTTTTGATTGAAAAAGCCTATATAAATAATTAAAATATAGGGATGTTCCCTCAGTGTGATTAATTAACTCCTCGGTGCATGCATTACAACAAACTAAGGATATTTTCATCTTCATGCATGAAAAGAAATAACACAACGACATTTTTATAAAACAGATTTTTCCAAGGAGTTTTTCAATTGAAGTAATATGTTTAACAAACCAATGAACAAAATGATATATTCGGAAAAACTATAAAATACAATACACACATTTGACATTTGACCCCCTTGGTGGTTCTTGGAATATTTAATATAAAATTGTGTTTTCTATTTAACTTATTGTACTAAGATTTATTTTTGTAATCATGCATGGTATCTTTTTAATCAACCATTTTTTAATTTTTTTTTTTAAATCTCACGTACCCCAACGTTCACCCAGGGTTCCGCGTACCCCCATTTGAGAATTACTGCCATAGATCACAACATTTTACTGACAAAACTGGAAAGGTATGGCATCAGAGGGTGGGATTAGACTCGGTGAGAGATTATTTAAGCAACAGACAACAATTTGTTGAAATAGGTGAACATAAATCAGAATACATGAACATAACTTGTGGGGTAACTCAGGGGTCTGTGTGGGGTCCAAAGCTGTTCATAATATACATCAACAACATTTGCAGAGTATCAAATATATTAAAATTAATTGTATTTGCAGATGATACTAATATTTGTTGTTTCTGGTGACAATTTGAAACAGCTATAATGGAGGTAATAACAGCAGAAATGATTAAAGTAAAACATTGGTTTGATAAGAACAAAATTATCATCAAATATAAGCAAAACCTCAGGTGAAATAACAACATAAAAATAGAAAGAGTATATGTAAATAAGTTCTCTGGTGTGGTTTTAGACCACAAAATCAGCTGGAAACCTCATATCAGTCATGTAAAAGCAAAACTGGCTAAGACTAGCGCAATATTGGGGAAAGCCAGACACATTCTGGATTACAACTCATTGATAATACACTCATATTGCCATATCTGATTTACTGTGTGGAGATTTGGGGAAATACTTACAAAACCAACCTACAGCTGTTATGCACATTACAAAAAAGGACTATAAGAATAATCAATAATGTTGGATATCTTGAACACACTAATTCACTATTCTTGAAGTCACACACACTGAAGGTCGAAATGACCGCCATAAAGAAAGGGAATTAGTAACCATCCGGATCAGATAAAACACACACACAAACACCCACACACCCACTCTAAATGTGTTCCCCCCACTTATGTGCCCAATCCCCCCATGTGAATCACACCTGGCACACACAAACACACAGAACAATTAGACACATTTCCCGCTCTTATGTGCCCATCCCCCCACATGGATCACACCTGGCACACGCAATACATGTTCAGTGTCTATTCTTTGTATATTTACTGCAGTTTTGCATGTATACCAGTAGTCTGATACAATATTTACAGTTTGAAAGGGTGTTAAATGAAATGTGGTGATGATTAATGTTTTTTGTGTTAATGTAATAGCAGTTAAAACAGGACCGGTCAAATTTGACCGTGAACAACAAAGTAAGGGGCGGGAAACTAAGACAATAGGAGGGTTTTAAAGGATAATCATTGATCAGCAGTAAATAAGGGGTGGGAATTAATAAGCATTTGCTTCCTCCTGCTCCCTTTTGGACACATATGATATATTATTATTCTTAATATGAACATCTTTGTTGAATATATATACATATTAATATGAACATGTTTGTTGAATATATAAATATGACTATTTTTTGTTGAATATATACATATTAATATGAACATGTTTGTTGAATATATAAATAGTATGACTATTTTTTGTTCAATATATACATATTAATATGAATATTGATAAATACTGTATTCTAACAATACGGTATTCTGTTTTTCACATTTGTTATTTATTTTTATTTTTTTATCTGTTCGAAATAAAGATGGAAATTAAATTAAATGAATGGTCCAAATAAGGTGCGAATGGCAAAAGCAAAATCCATATGAATTCAAATCTTCCATGAGATTTATCAGTAACAAAAACAGATCATCTTCTGTTACACCTCCATATATCCATTACAAGCTAACCAGGCTGCGGTTTCTACAGGCTTAGATCTGCCAGCGGTTGTTAACTTTACCCCTGTAGTCTCCCAGTGGGTCAGAGATCAGGTCACAATAATCCAATAAACACGATGAAAAAGGGCATATTGAAGAATGGAAGAACAAGACGGGGACATAAAAACTAGTGAAAAAAGTATTTCATTTTCAAAAGGTTGCCTACTCTCTCAGAACTCTTTAATTAATGTACTGTCAGGGTTTTGGCAAGAATGCGGACCCACATGCAGTACAAGAACTGGGTATAAGAATAGGACCAAAAGCGAGCTTTATTAAAATGAAAGCTGTACTTACAAAATACAAAACTGCAGGGGCAGGCAAGGTTAAACAAGAAGTAGCAAACAAAACAGGAACACTCTGGAGTCACAGGAGGGCAGAACAGGGACATCCAACACACAAGCTCAAGAACCAAACCACGGGGGAAACCGACGACAGACTGACAAGGAACAAAAGGGTAATCACAAGACAAGACACAGCTGGAGAGGGGAGGTGAAACACAGGTGAACACAATCAGCCAATCAGACAGGAGGGAAAACACAGACACAGGAAGAAAATATAGACATGGGGTGAACACCTATCAAAGTAAAACAGGAAACCGATAGACTGTGACAATTCAAAATGAAACACAAAATTAACACATCGTGACATGTAGGCTACTGCTTTATCAGACCATATGAGTCAAACATTAGCTTGTTAGCAAGTCCTGCAGTATATACCCGCCTCCCTCCCTGCCACAAGGCGATCACTTCACCAAGAAGAAGGCTAAAGTTTCTTGAGTATCCCAAAAATATCTACACTTTTTTCCACCAGCTTTCTATTTTAACAATACTGCATTGTTAATAATTTAAAAGAGAGAAATGTTTTATTTTCCCGATCATATCCTGCATAAAAAAACAGAAATAGTCAACCTTTTCCTCAGTCACCAGATATAGAACTATTTGTATATATTCCCCTGCTCCTTCTTTTTATAACATCGCCAGGAAACAGTGATTCTGTGTGTGGGATTGCGAGCTACCCACTGTATCATACCCTTGGTAAAAAAACGGACAGACTTGGTGAACTTTATATTTTTATGTCTCTATCTTTCCGCTTTCTCTTTTTTTGACCTTTTATTTTCGTGACAGAGGTATTTTCCTCTTCCTGTCACCAGTCTTTGTTGGGAAATTCTGATATATGAATATGTGTGCTGTAGGTATTTGGGTAAACAAGCTTTGAATGTCTTCAGAGGCAATGTTTTTAAGCAAGCTTCAAACGGTGAAGTTTTTTCAGACAGGGAGTTTGTGACTAAGACTTTTTGTGAGGACGTCCAAGGATTTTCTTTCTATGCCAACATTTTAGCTTCTGCAGAATATTGACAGCAGTCCCTGCCAGCATTTGTTTTTAGTGCCAGTGTAAATCTACACGGAAGTTGAGGAAGTCTTTCAGAAGAACATGAAAGCCATTTCATTTATTTTCACAAGCTGTGATAAAAGTAGGAATGAGTCTTTTAATAGCACTCACGAAAGTCGTTTTTGGCAGTTAAAACTCTTCAAAATGATTGCTAATTTCATTTTTTATTGTTGGTATTTAAACTGAGATATGTTTAATTTTCATTTTGTTATGATTTTTCGACAGTGTTTTTCAGAACAGCTGCCAAACCTGCAGATCAAAATCTCTCAGAATAAAAAAACAAAACAAATCTGATTAGGTATAGTAAACTAATTCAGAAGCCATCTTTATTAGAAACCCACTCAAGACACAAGGAAGTCAAAGTTTCCCACCAACCCACACACACACATTGTTAATGAAAGTGAAGGCATCGCTGTTCAAAGGCACTACAGCACATGTGACAGAACTTCACCACTCATATGCCCTGTAGCCATACTTGTCAACCCTCCCGATTTGCGCGGGAGACTCCCGGGTTCCGTTCCGATAATCCAAAAATCAGCTCCTAAATTCTAACCCTATCTCCTATTCCTTGACCTCTGAGTGAAACATCACGGGGTCAAGGGATAGTGGATAGGAGAATTCAAAAGGACTTAGGAGAAGAGACTGCGTTACTTTAGAGAATCCGAATGCACTTTCACTATCTGACGTGTTTATGATGCGCCAGCGTACGTCATTGTGTGCGTCTATTGCTGTGGTGAAACTATGGAAACTACAGTGTTCTATACAACGCACTACATGGATGTTTAATAAGAACGAGGGACTCATCTAGAAACTCTGCACCGTGCTCTGATGCTGTTGTTTTATGCTCTATGAACGTGGACAACAGAGAAACATATTCTTCATGACCAAAGTTGTAATGGAAATAAAAAAGGAAAGTGAAATTTATGCTCGTCATCCTCTCCCTCCGGTCCACATTAATACAAATGATCCCAATACGTATGATTGTATGAAAATATCTTAATATCAATACAAATGTATTTATTATAAATGTTAGTCCTTAACACCTATCACTGTGTAGGCCTAAATCACCATTCAAACATCTTTTAAAAGTTGAACAAACCCCACACAGCTCAGTGAAATGTTGACTTTATTTGATCATTTCAGTAAAAACTAACGTTCATATTTCTCTTTTTGATTATAATACTGATGAACGTTCAAAACAAAGCACTTTGGCAACTTACCACATACGTTTTAAAATGCTTAATAAGCACCGTAACTTCCATGATATAATTTCTCCGTCATAATCGTTTGTTTCCGTGAACGGCCGACTGTTGTGTGATGCTAATGCTGCGGCTGCAAGGCATTGTGGGGCAGCATTTTCTCCTCTCCTTTCGGTAAGGGAGGTCCAGTGGTTCCTAAGCTAAAGGAGGTTATAAAGGAAGTTTGAAACCTCCTTTCCTTTCATTTGGAGAATTGGAACGGCACTTAACATGGCTGCCACTGACATACTTCCGGGTCATTTCACTTGGTTAGGAAGGTTCCTAAGCTAAATGGACTATTGGAACGCAACCCCGATTTCATTGCCCTCTCCCGGTTTCTTCCCGGGGTCATATTTCTCCCAATTTCTGCAAAAATCTGATTTACTCAGGACTGTTTCCACTCGGACTTTAATACAGCTACACCATTGTTTGGTTTCCATGGTAACACGTCTCTTTAGTAGCGCGCGCAACTGAAAGTCTGAAAGGGTGAGGCAGATAGTCACAGAAAACCGAACAAGAATCAACTACTCTACTCTCTGCTCACTCCTTTCCTGCCCACACATATGCTCCATCAAGGATGGTGCTACAGGCCGCAAGGCATTGCACTTAGTACTGCAATAAGCATGTTAATGTTAATCTAACGGCTCCGGTGATAAACTAGCAACCCCCCCCCCCCCCCCCCCTCCCCGATTTTGCATTTTGAAATGCTCCCGATTTCTGAGGTCTCAAGGTTGGCAAGTATGCCTTTAGCTCAATACTGATAAAGAATGAGTCTTAGTAGTACAGGCTATGTTCAACTGTAGATGTAACTGCGACATTTCATTACAAGTGAATGAAAGCCACTGGAAGTCAGGAGACTCTTGGAGTCACAACAGTCTACTCAACTGCAGCACATATGCATAGGCAGTAGGTGATGATGACTGAAACGGGTCTGTGTATGTTAGGACTGATTCTTACACATCAGAGTGACATGTTTTCAGATATTGGGGAGTAGGTAAGGCTACTACAATATTTGGCAGAAAGAAAACGTATGTAAGGCCTTTTGTGGTTTGAGAATTGTTTTATTAAGATCTAAGAGCTTTTACAATATCAATGGGGAAAGCAGTCAAAACATACATTTTCTAACACCTAATGGTTTTTTTTGCACTATTTCTTCTTTTAATTTAAGTCAGGGGTGTCCAAACCTTTTTCACTGAGGGCCACAAACAGAAACATATACGACGGGCTGGGCCACTCACCAGAGGTGAGGTATATTGCCTCACAAGTTAGCAAAATCAATCAAATGTGTGTTTTGAACTTTAATTGACTGAATGTATTAGTAAGGTGGGCTTACTAACACGTGAATGCTGTGTAATATATTTTTACATATATATTATATATATTTAAGTACAATATAATATTTCATATTTCATTTGTGGGCCATTTTTCATTATACTTTTTGAATATGATGAGGGCCGTTTCAAAATGGCCTGCAGGCTGCATTTGGCCCCCGGGCCATAGTTTGGACACCCCTGATTTAAGCTATCTGAATTCTAAAGCCAAGTAGTGCCAAGGCTCCATAAAGGAGCAAACTAAATACAAAAAATTGAAAATTAAGTGAAGGCTACTAAATGCACAATAATATCTGAATTAATTAATCAAATGGCAGAATGACATCACAAAGGCTAATGTGGAAGGTTAAATGTTAAGATAAAAACAGGATCAGGAAGATAAAGGAGAGGCAGGGTATAGTGAAGAGTTTGACAAGCAGCAGCTTGACAAGCAGCAGTGTGATGGGAGACCTTGAAGTCTGTAAAAAAGCAGTGAACTGTGTCAGGCACGCTGAGGGGGGTGCTAGGGTGAAATATGTACAAAAAGGTTGCACCAAGGACCATATTCCTACCTAAGATATCTAGGTTGTCAACATATCAAAATAAATGTATTTTATTTTTCTCTTTCAGCCATCTCCTTTTTTTTCCCCCTTAACCTATTCTTCTCTGACCATAAGTTTTAAACTTAGAGGGGACCTATCCTGCAAAATGCACTTTGTGATGTCTTTTATACATACATATGTGTCCCCGGTGCGTCGGGGAACTCGCGCAGCTTCAGAAAATAAAACCCTCTCTCTTTTCCTGCGTACCCAAATCTTTTAAAAACGGGAGTACAACGAGCGGATACAGATTCCTTCCGAACTGACGTCAAATCGGCAGTGGACCCACAGAAAGTTGCTATCAGAAACAATGCCTGATGTGTTTTGGGCGTCTTTGTTTACATTAGCAAGCCTCGCTAATACTCAGAGCTAACCTGTACTGAAGAGCACATGTGTTTGAAAAGCAGGAAATAAAAAAATAACTCACCTTGTGATAAACCTGCAATGGGAAAAAGCATTTGAGCTCCATACTATTTCAGAAATAATCCTCGACGTGGTTTAAAAAGGATGGCGTTTTATCATAACCGAATTTAACTTTATCTCCGGTAGAATACTGATCAGGCATTAGCTCCGCCTCCTCTTCTTTATTTTTTCCAAGCTAAGGAAGATCCGCGTTTCTCTAATAGGGCTTCAAAAGAGGGGTTTGAGCAGTATGAGGGATGGCTACAATGGGTGATCTGTTTGGTATTTTGAATAAAAAACTTCACAGACATGTTTTGTATAGGTATGGCCCTACAATATATTTTTCAAATATAGCATGATTGGTCCACTTTAAACATCAAGGGAAAGCCAACTGGCGTAACCATTGCTCTCACATGAAGATAGCTTGACTTAATGGAAGACAAAAACAACTGACATTTTGGATGATTTTGACCTTGTTTGATTTCACTCAATATTCTGCATGGGCTTTACACTTGTTTGCCTTATTCTTTTCACATGTATAATGCAAATGTACTTAAGCTTTGAACTGAGGTGCAAGTACTCATATAATAAACTATTATGAATTCAACTGCTTTTTTTGGCAAGACCCAAGGGTCTGCAGCGAGTTAAGAAACTGAGCTCAAGTGGTTAGGGTTAGCATTAATTGCAGCATACAACTAGTCTAGTCACATGGGTGACGAGTGCCTTGCATGAACATTGCCGCCTCTAGAGTGCATGTGTCTCCAAGAAAAACAGCCCTGATTGTTGAATCAGTATGAGACTTTAAGGGATTATTTTATCATTTATTATTTTGGGTAAATGCCCCCACCCCACATTATACAATTTACACGGTACAATGTTGGAGATATTTTTTCCCCAAAACAATTGCATTTATTGATATTATTATAAATGTACAACCTTTTGAATGCAACTGAGTAATTGACAATGACATAAATGATAATACAATATTTCATTCTTATGTATGCAAATGTAAACATCCAGATCATGACCCCATATCATTGTAAATGTCGATAACCTAAACATGTTTGAAGTCATGTCCATGTGTTGTACGATTAGCCTTAAACGAAAAGTGTTAATAAACGTCATTTCCATTAATGTAGGATAAGTCTATAATGTTATTATCATGTCAAGACCTAATGGTTGAGCTTTTTTCCTTTTTTTTGCATATACCTTTGTATTTGTATATGTTTAGTCCATAGGGGCCACTTCACTGCACACACACATCAATTCACACACAAACACACACACACACACACACACACACACACACACACACACACGCACGCACGCACGCACGCACGCACGCACGCACGCACACACAAACACACACACCACACACACACACACACACACACACACACACACACACACACACACACACACACACACACACACACACACACACACACACAGAGGCATGTCTATGTCAGAAGGCAAGTGGCAGAACAAAGAGCAGTATTAAGCATCATGTGGTGACTCCCACACTTGCTCGGGCTACATTTCTGACCTTGGAGGAGCTCTCAGATGCGTTCTCTGCTTCCGGAAAATCACTCACACCTTCTGCTCTTTTCTTCTCCCCTCTGCTGTCTTGTCACTGTATGACTCACAAAGCACAGCCCTGATTGTGGAATATGCTTTTACACATCAGTGATTTCTCTTCAATCTAAGCTCTGTCTCTGTTCTCCTGCCTCTTTTTTTTTTAGGTCTTTCACTCACCAGTCTCACTTTCTGTGCATCGCTTGATTGTTAGGGGCGTAGATCAGATGTATAGTGAGGTAGCTTGGATTAGAGTAGACAAGACGGAAATGTACCTTGAATAAAAAGTTAGGTCTTTGAACAAGTAGATATGTTCAACAACTAAAATAAAAGTGCTTTAAAACCAGGCAGCTCATTTCATCAAGTGTTGATAGCTTGGCTTTTTTTTCCACTTCATTGAATGAGATACTTTATTAGCAAAACCACCTGATGGTTAAACTGAGAGAGCAATTACATTTTTAAGCACATTAGATAGTCAACTTTGATAAATATTTCCCAGATGACATGAGGTAACTCACATTAAAGCACTTAAATTACACAGGCAGCTCGAGCAGAATACACACCCACTCTTTTTAACTTGGGTTTTCCTTGATGATGTCTTTCATTTTGGCAGGAAGTGAAAAGTAAATTCAACTTAACTTTCCAATAAATATTAGTGGTAAGTTCAAAGTATGTTGTGTTTATGACTTAGATTTCTGCTTTCTGAGGTAATTGATCTTATTGGGGTTTTAGTATAGTATGTGTTGGTGTGGAATGTCTGTGACTAGCATTTAGGGGCTAAGCCTTCAGGCCTGTCACATTATCAATCCTGTGTCATCTGGTTTTCTCCTGTTCTAGAGGACAAGTTCAGCAAGGACAGGAATACCTGAGTGAAAATCTCATCTTTTATGTACTCATGTTCTCCTGGTGCATGGCTGAACCTTAATTATTTCCCTGGATGGATGGATTGATATTCAGTTCATGGCTGCCATTAGGTCTGAAAGTCAAAAAGATCAAAACCTTAGGATGTGAAATTGCGTATGCCAGAAAGTAGATGATTCCTACTTATGACAACATAAAGGCAAAACTTTTTTTTAATGCACAATTTCACTCTCTGATTGGTAATTTAATGCACTGTTTTTTTATTATGGAAAATAATTATCTCATTCACATGCATGGTTAAGCTATATGAGTCAACCACAAAAGGGAGTTGTTCAATTGGATGGTTGGTCGTGGTCAATTATATTATTAGGGAGCTCTGATACTGCCAGTCCTTACTTTGACTTTGCTTTATATAATGGCCATCAATAAAAAAAAATGTTGATATAAATGTCCTTTATAGAGAGATATAAATTCATATGTAAATATGAATACAAATCAAGTACTCAAATGATGGTGCTGTGTATTTTCCATGACTTTAAAATCCCTGTGGTAACAAATGAAGAGATTTTGTCCATAGAAAGAAACGCTGTTTTTATTTTTGTAACAGAAACTTGAAGTATTGAGTTAAAAGAAAAGGTACATTTTTCATGTCTGGACATATTCTACGGATATTGTAATTGAAACTATAGGGTAACTGTATGCTGCTGGTACAGTATGTTGTCCAATAATCAATTTCAAAGGATCATTTCACTTCCTTTTGCTTTGAACCGCACACAGCACGAGAGAAATAGGCGACACTTTCACTACATGCCACAGCCTGAGTTTTGCTGCAACAGTCATACAGAAAAACTGTAGAATAGAACAATACTACCATGTGCATTTGACTTTATATGCCCATATACTTTTCCTCTAAATTATAACTTTTTCCTGCAGTTTCAGAGGAGAAGAGTTTTACACTCAAAGACAGGTTAATAAAGCTTTTTGAAACTGGCTGCATGTGCATCAGGAGTTTTTTCTTCAACAGCAGGTCTTTGAGGAAACTGCTGATTGCTGACCATAACTGTCTAAGGTGGACCAACCAGCCATATGCCAGCCAATTCCCTGCTGGTAACCTTCAGCATGCAGCCGATGTGTTGTTTACTGGGTTGTATTTTTATAAGGTCTCCAAGGTAGGCTTTCTTGCTCTTAATTCATTTGAATTGATGTAATTGTATTAATAATTAATGTAAGATCATTGCAAAGAAAACTGTGCTGTCTCTCCTCTCCATAAAACGTTGTGATGATAAACCCAACATGACAACCCAGCTTGCCCTCAATACAACATTTTAACAGGCCAGGTGTCGACAACAGATTGTTGTTTTGAAGCAGAACAATAAACATATGTGCAGATTTATTGCAGGTCTGTGGCTTTGACATTGCAGTCCTAACCCACAGACCTGCAAGAAAAATAAGGAGAAGTAACACGAGCTAGATATTTGGTTACTCAAGGTAAGGCATGGATACCACTGACACTTATACTACTAGATGTATTTGTTGTTCATTAAAAAGCATTTGGACAAATCATTGTCCCAAGTCAGGAACAACAGATATGAAGTCAACTCCATGATGTAAACTTTGTGTATTGTTTCCTATTGCAATCGTCTCCATATAATCTCAAAATTGCAGTGAGTGTGGTAAATTATGTTTTCTGTCCTGTGAGATGATTCCAATCCTTTGTGATTTCTGAGAAAATTGATCACAGCAGAGTCCCTATACCCCCCACTGTGATAATCCAATTATTCCTCTGCTGGTCTGCACTGCCAAACTCACATTTCCCTCCTGCTTGCTATTTAATTGTGAGCTGCCAGATTGATCAACGTATAGCCGTAGTCAGCAAAATGAAAGTTGATTAGTTTAACTATTGTAGAACATAGTTTTGAATTGTTTGGTTTTGGGGAAGACATCAAGTCAATACAAGCCAAAGGAGTGCTGAGTCATTGGCGACAAAGTCAAAGTTGAATTAGGTGTTTTTGAGTGTGGCAAAAAAAGTCTAAAGTAAAAGAAATGACATATCAGCTGATTTATTTTATCAGGCCATGTCATACATTTGAAAATAAAACAATATGTTAATTACCATAAAGTCCTTAATTCGCTGTGTAAATTAAGAGAGGGTTTTAGCCGTGGCATTTGCTGAAAAAGAATCCTCTAGTGAAAATGTCAATAGATAAAGCACAATGTTTATATTTACTTTAAGGAAAAAAAGCCTACGCTGCGAAAGGAAAACTGTTAACTGTCACAAAATACAATGTATTGTTTCCACAGTGCTTTGTAACGTTAGCTTTTGAAAAAACAAAGAGAAGAAATCTTAATTGTCCTCTATAGGCTTACATGTATGTGGTTTCAATGATAATAGTTACAAACTGAATTTATTGTTTGATTTGTGAGGACTTGTTGGCCTAAGCTGACCAGTGACAATCCTTGTTCATTAAAGATCAAAAATATATCAATAACTTCCTCTGCACTTAGTTTTTGGGATGTTACTTTGGCTGTTGGAAGTAACATGTTTGAAATACGAAAATAGAGAACAAGGAAGTTTGGTTTTGGGGTGTCATCTGGACATGCAAGCCTCAATCTACATATCTGTTGCGTTTAAGGACACAGTTTGAAGCAGGAAGTACAAAAGATTCCACATTAAAGAAACTAAGCTTCCATTTTCATAAATAAAATGAAGAAAATGTCACTCTTAATACAAGTACAAGTTGAGCTTCATGCATTATGCAACCATGTTCCCTGAATTCTATATGGTGGCCAATCAGGGTTAATGGAATATCTGATTAATAAATGCTTCGTTAAAAAGCATATATTTTAACTCCAGATGCTAAAAATCTTCAAGCTGTAGCCGATAAAGAAATGTATGTAAAATGTTTTATTCAAATGAAAAACGGTAGGAATTATTGTGCTAATGTTTGTGTGCCTTTTTCGTTACATCCCATAGCCAGGCTTTGATTAAGAACTTCTATCCACCAACCTTGCACCATCAAACGCTGGCATCTCCTTCATCCACACAATTCCTCAGAGACACCTCAAAGATTTCCGGACCTTTTGTTCAGAGCTTCAAAATGAGTGGTATACCCATTAACAGAATTCTCGCTGCCGGTCCTCTTTATTCCTTGTGCAAAGGCCTGAAGCAGATTGCATGGATCAAGTAAGGTCAGCTCACATTCCTCTGCTTTAGATTTCCTTATTTTCAAGACAGCTAGTGCAATGCAAGCCTCCACTCTCCTCCGTGTCTTCAGGATATGGAGATGGTGAGTCAATTCCCTGTGCTTTCCCTTTTTCTCCTTGCTCCCTTTTGTCTGACAGTAGGAGCTCTCAGTGTTTCTTTATGCAGTCCAAATTCCCATTCTTCTTTTTAGTTTGAATTTAGTTCCTTCTGCAACTCTTCTACTACCTGACAACTTACAGTAGTTCCCTATCTACATCGTTCTCTTCTGTTTCAGGCAAACCTCAGTGATCTAACTGATTCTTCCTAATTTGTCTGAATTTTCTCTGTCTCCTCTGTCTAAAGGTGATTGTTTGCCTGTTTGCCTTATTTGGGTACAGTATGTGCTCTGGACTGATGATTTTCTCTATGCTTGCCTTTGACCAGGTTTTATTTACATATTTCACTTGGTTATACGTCCTTGTTTCTCTGGTATTTTTTACTCTTATTACCTTTTTTTATTAACATTTTAAAATATGTTTATCATTCTTGGTTTAGAATTTGTGTAGTTTATATTTGTGCAGGCCTAGGCCAATTCTGGCACTTGAAAGCATAATTTTGTTAGTTGTGTTTTTCTGTGTGAGGCAAGTGCTTGAATATGTATGAGTATATCTGCTGTTTGTTTGTGTGTGTGTGTGTGTGTGTGTGTGTGTGTGTGTGTGTGTGTGTGTGTGTGTGTGTGTGTGCGTGCGTGCGTGCGTGAGTGTGTGTGTGTGTGTGTGTGTGTGTGTGTGTGTGTGTGTGTGTGTGTGTGTGTGTGTGTGTGTGTATGTGTGTGTGTGTGTGTGTGTGTTGATTGACTGGAAATGACTGGCTTAAATGTTCCCTCAATGCGCTGAGCGCGACCACTTGATGAACAATTATCATTCATTACCGCTAGCTGTCAGCCTCCCTCTCTCCTACCCTAACACTCTGTTTCTTTACCACCTCCTGTCTTCCAACTCTCTCTCTCTTCCGAGGTGTCCTTCAGCGATCGGCATGGAGCTGTCATTCTGTCAGCCTTCCATCAGCCTATCGATTCACCTATCTTCGCCCGACCATGGACAAATGCTTGCATGCCAATTTCTCTCTGTATTTCTCGCACACTTTCCTCAGACCATTCTCTCTTCGACATGTTCTTTGGCTCTAAGTAGTTTTGGCAGAGGGGGTAAATAATCCATTCTAAAACTTTATTTCACTGCGACAAGAAATATTGCTCTTTTAGACTGGCGTAGGAAGTGGTGTGAAAGTGGCGTTTAGAAAGACTGATAAAGGTGGCCAGTTTGGTGCTGCAGATACACAGAAGGATCTTCTCATGGCTCAGGGAAAACACAGGCTGATATTCAGACTGATGTTGTTCATTAGTCACTGTGAAACTAACTTTGCCATTTTCTATGGGGGAGGATTTGATTTTGCCCAAACCAATCGCGTAATAGCTCTACTGTTTTACTTCTTCACTGACGTGCTGAAACACAATAAGCATTATTAAAGTGGAACAAGCTCCAAAAAAGTGGTACACGCCATATACATGTACTGTATGTAATCAGTACATACATATATATTGTGTTGTTAATTTGAAATATAGATTTTTTCAAACCAAGCAGCCTTGACATTTAAGTTAAAAATGATAAGTTGTTGAAAAAAGAAATGCCAGAGAAGAATGAGTTAGGAGTTTAGTTTGTCTTTCGAGAGATGCTAATAGGAAATCATGAATACGAAAAGTTACAACAGTTTTTTTTCTACCACAGAGATAAAAGTCCTTCCTGGATCTTGCCACTGTAAACCCTTCACCATAAGAAAGGTGTCTTGTTCAGCTGTGAGAGTGACCACGAGAATGGCTAAAATAGTTGGTGGGGTAAGTTGCTTCAGGTACAAGGTGCAATTTGGAACTCTTGGAAGTCATTACAGTGACAAATGAATTTGCCCAACTCAATAGTTGTGAGTTAAATCTATCATAAATGTGCACATATTTAACATTTATTTGGTTGACCACTGCAATACACCTGCGTGGCATGACATCCTTAGATTTTTGCACTGCCCCTAAAACAAAGAGGAGGGGGACTTTCTTCCACAGTGCGGTACAGTATAATCATTAATCCTAAACCTAATTAAGCCTAATCCATGCAGTTCTCAGCCTGATTCATACATTAAATTTGTGTGTTCTATAAAAGCTTTAATTAAATTGTATCTAAAATGTTCTTATTTAGATAAGAAAAACGTAAGTAATTGGTAAAAAAAAAGTCAAAATCATATTTATAATACAATAAAAGTGTGCTTAAAGGTAGGGTAGGTAAGAATGGAGAAACCAGCTTGAGGGCGCTAGAATTTGAAACTACGCAGCCGAAAAAAATCTGCCCCTTCCTTCAGACTTCCTTACAGAGCCCCTCCTCCAACACACACGAACGCGCACATGACCAATGAGGGCACGAGATAAGTTTGTGCACAGATGGAAGGCTGACAGGCAGGTTTGCCATCCAGTTACTTTAGCCGGGCCGTCTAAAATGATTGGTCGTGCTTTTTACATCGCTATGGCTTCCACAGATAACATTTTTGTATCTATTTATTGACAGTCAAAGTATTTAATATATTCATTACTATCGGGATGTTAAGAGCATTCCATGGAATATACTGAAGTGAATTACCTACCACACCTTTAAGATTAAATAGTCAAATAAATAAGTATTTCCGAAAGGTGTCCAAGTTGCATGAATGCACAAGATAGGGAAGATAGAATGGGGGAAATACAAAAAAAATACATGATATGCAAAATGAAGCGAGGTTAATGTGAACCATATTGGTCTACTCAAAGTAAATGATGAGGTAAATAAGATGCTCGTTTTCTGGTCATAGCCAAGGATTTTTATAAAATGCTTGATGTCTTTTCATGAAACTTGGAAATAAAAACAATCCTATAATAATAACTGTATTTTCTGGCTCCTATTTCTTTCTGTGAGCTGGTTTATCATGTTGTATCTTTAGGAAATCATGTTTCTAACATGGGATAGGTGCATTATCTAAAAGGAAAAATGCAACTGTGAACACAGATCCAGTTTCAGCCAAAGAGATGTTCAAAACACAGGTCAGTCAGCCACGGCACACTGAACAGATCATTATGTTAAAGTGGACCTATCATGCTATATTTGAATAATATAGTGTAGGACCATACCTATATAAGGCATATTTATACTTTTTCAAAATACCAAACATATCATGCATTTCAGCCCTTCCTCATTTCGCTCAATTTAACACTGTCTTTGCATGGGCTGATTCTGAGAGAACAGCACCATCTACAGGCCTGGCATATGTACTACAGCGTCTCCAGCGCTTTCGAACGGCAATGTCCGTGGCTGTCTCCTCCTGATTGGTGGAGTTGGCCCAATAGCCGTAGCGCCACTTCTATGACGTCATAGAAGTGTTCAAATCTGGATCAGTCTGTATCAGATCCGTTGCAGCCCCTTTTTAAGAGATTTGGGTATGGAGGAAAATAGAGAGGGTTGTGTATTCTGACACTTAGTGAGCTCCCTGGAACACCAGGGACACATATTCATGTATCAAAGACGTACAAAAGTGCATTTTGCATGATACATGTAGTTCACCTTTAAGGTACAACATGTACAGAGTATAGTGCTTAAGCTCTGACCCAAACACACCAGGGTCAGCACAATTGTCAGTGCGTGAGTGCTGTGGCAACAGGAAGGAAACAAAAGAGTCAACAGGGCATTGTGCATTGCCATGATCGAAGAGCTTGCTGAATATATGTTGCGGTGAGATATAAAACAGTAGGTCGTTTACAGAGGCAGCACACAGTTTAATCTTAGTGGCATAGGCATGGAGGCAGTTGCTATGCTCTGTGTATCTATTGCCCGTGTAACATTATCTATCCTCCACATAATAAAATTGATGACTATTATTGCTTGTATTTAAAGAAAATTACCGGCTATATTGTTTGTATTTGTTGGATTATAGTTCAATACAAGAGACTACATTGAAGTCACATGCAGATACACACATTAAATATGAATCTGTGTAGCTCGCTGTGTGTGTGTGTTTTGGTGTGTGTGTAAAAGATAACCCAAGGAAGAAATAAGGAAAACAAGAATATCTTAGATGCTCTCAGAGGGCATCTCTGGTTATGCCCTAAGGACAAAGAATGTCGAGTGGAGACGGGGTAGGTTAGGTCAGGACAGCTCGGTCAGGATAAAATTCTTACTTTTATGTATTTTTTCCTTTTTTCGCATTCTACATAGTTGAATTGTATCTCTACTTGAACAAGAAGGACCACTGCAGTGTTTTCTGCACAGTGTAAATGTATCAGTTTGTTTACATTGTTACTATTTTAAAATCACGAATTAGGCTAGAGATTAAGAATGGAATTTATGTCTCTTAAATGGCTTTTCAGAATAGATGCACCCAAATTGAGAACAGAAGATGTGAGAATTTTCCTTATTTTGGCAGCGTTAGGGTTGTAGTTTTGACAAAATAAAAATGTATTATTATGGATAAAGGACATTAAATAAAAAATAACAGAAACAAGGGTAATAAAAAAAAATGAAAGCATCCAACAGCTGTATGTGTTTTTGGGATGTTTCAAACGTTTTGGTGTGTTGAGAGTTTTTCCTCACATTATCCAAACAGTATTATCCCTCACATCCACTTGTTTTGTATTATTATAAGTTCAAATAAATTAAATGTGCCATCTTATCAGGGAAAATGTTGGATAATACAATATTTTATCACGTTTAAAATATTTAATAATGTTAATTTTTTTCCAAAGTGATAATTGGAAACCCAGGAGCCAACAGATTTATTTTCTCCATCTCTGTTTCTGGGTGTGTTTCTTTCAACTCCCTGCTATGCCCAACAGGATACAGTGTCCTGTTCTGTTTTGTGGTGTCTCCTTCTGTTCAGGCTCGTGCTCAAATGACAGGATCACTATCACAAGGGACAGCTACTTCCGCTGGTGAACATTTGCATGTCAGCCAGCTTGTCTGCCCCTTTCCCTGTTTCAATTTGTCATCCTTTCATTGTTTTATTTTCTTGTTCTCTCATCGCCTCTCTCAACAATTATTCTTCTGTCACGCATTCTCTCACTGTATGGTTGATGAAATACAATGGATCTGCAGGGAAGAACTTAACAGACCAACGGCCAGAAAAAGTCAAGGAAGGGAAGCAAAAAGTTTTCATGTAAGAATACACACTTCTTAACTGTGGCTGGGTAGGAAGGTTTGTTTCACAGGCTCAATCCTCTATGCTAGTAAAACTTCCAAATAACTTGCGGAGCCATCAACACTGTACAGTACTGTCTAGTCTAGTGCTGTATGTTATTTAGGGTGTTTTTGCACAGGGAACATTGCAGTTCATGAAACATCTGCATCTTCAGCCGGTGGGTGCTTCAAGGTTCTGTATTATGAACTAAGCAGCATCATTCGGCATTTCCCCTGCCGGCAGCTCTAGGCTATTGACCTGTACCATACACAGGCTGAAACACAAAGACTGGTTATTTGTCCAGACAGGTTTAGTGTTACTGCAAGACTGTTTGGCCCCATCCCAATGTATTATAGCGCTAAAGCCTGTGATCCTGAACCCAAAGGGATTTAACTGACTGACCTGGTAAATGCCTGGGTGTGAGACTCTACAAGAGCTTGACATGGTATAAATACGAAAGGGGTCACACTACCTTGACAATGTCACCATCTGTTAAAGAAAATGGGGGGCTTGTTATTTTTCAGGTTCTTCTATTGCCTGGTTTGAACACTTCACAGCTCAGCACCATTCCTGGTGGGCTTGGTTCTGTTTAGATTGTTCTATTCAAACCATGATAATATGGGACTTCGATTATTTAAATGTGTATTTCCATAGCATTTCAGTTTTATTAACAAAATACACATCTAAAATGGAATGATTAAGATGGAGGCTTAGACATCCAGCCTTTGTCCTTGGTATGGTTCAAGTCCTAAAAAACATGGACAGAGAACAGGCAAAAGTGGTACTGCAGTAATGCAAGAAACTGTCAGGGCACCAGTCAAAATCTTACAAAACTAGGAGCCTTGTGATCTCAGCTTGTGCCACACCAAACTAAACTGTTCAGTTAGCCTTTTCCTCCGTTGTTGTGGAGATCAGGTCCAGGTGTGTGGCTCTCCAACACCTGCTCCCAATAGTCTTAATTGGGAGTGTGTGGAGCCTCCTGGGAGGAGTATAGATTCTTATGATTACCCCCCCCCCCCCAATATAGATCCTGTCTAGCCTTCCCGTACTGATCCCCTTATTTGTTATCTTAACTCAGCCCTGTTTTTGCATTGAGTTCTTAACCCTCTATGCATTAAATTGATCAAACTTAATCCTTAGAGACAGGTTGGTGAATCCATTGCACACATCCAGGCGCTTACTGCCATACTTTGATTTTGCTTGATTTGCAGTAAAAGCTCTCTCAATCTCCTGAAGACCTGTGAGCACTCAATAGTCTACAGCAAAAACAGACAGAACATCAAACCTTTTATCCAGTGGCGGCCGGCCCATAGGGGCGCTAGGGGCGCCGCCCCCCCTCTTCCCACATGTTTGATTGTCATTAAAAATAAAAAATATATCAAAAAATATATTTAAAAAATATATTTAAAAAATATATATTTGTTAATGAACAAAGTAAATATTATATAGTTGGTATCAGTAAAATATATAATCTAAAATAAAATCTTGTTTAAAATTGTCTTACGATGTCTAAAGTTACTGATAAGTCACATGTTTCCTGCCTGGCCGCAGCGTGTATCATTACCCTCTCTCCTCTGGGCGGTAAGAAAGGAGCCCTCAGCCAGAGCAGCAGAAGCCAACACATCGCTGACTGTTGCTATCTGTAAACTATGCCGCCGAAACATAATTTCAGCCAATCAGCGTCGTCAGATCTGATGCTCAAAGGGCGGCAATTTCACCGCCCGATGCAGTCTGTGAGTTGTTTGGACTCGTATCCAAGGTGACGCTACAGTATAGTTGATGAGGATGCCTGCGTCTGCAGGTGGAGACTCCGGGTACTAGTGGATTGCCGGAGCTGTAGATTAACATTTACATGCTTATTGTAGTTGTAAAGGCAATGCCTGTACATGTAGCACCATGGAGCATATGTGTGGGCTGGACCTGTATTTTACAGAAAAGGAGTGAGCAGAGGTTCGAGTTGTCGGTTCTTGTTCAGTTTTCTGTGACTATTTTCCTCACCCTGTCAGACTTTGAGTTGCACGCGCTACTAAAGAGACGCGTTACCATAGAAACCAAACAATGGTGTAGCTGTATTAAAGTCCGAGTGGAAACAGTCGCGAGTAAATCTGATTTTGTCAGAAATCGGGAGAAATGCGGGAGAAATATGACCCCGGGTGGAAACCGAGAGAGAGCAATGAATGAATTCATGAATTCATGAATTCATGAATATCATTGCTCCGTCCAAGACACGAGTGGATCTGACTTTAATTACATTTGACTCGAGTGTTTCGTCAACTTAATGTGTTGCTTAAAATAATACTTCTGCATACAGTATGTGACACTGTGAGTGTTGCATGGCCAGATATGGCTCAAGAAGCTGACTCAGATAAGGAAATATATGATACATTATGATGTGATATGAATGATAATGGGACACATCGACGTCTGCACTCAAAGTGCCGCGGACTGTAGGCTACGTAATGTTACTTTGATCCGGTTACTTATGTTGTGGCAGATATTTAATTAATCTTTCTTAACATAATAGTATAATAATAGTATACTAGTTATAATAGTCAGATTGCTCTGAAGATGGGAGGTGATGTTCTATTAATTTTCACGTTCACACAATCACTGATTTTGGCCGGCCATCTTTCCTGCAACGGCAGTTCAAACTGTATTTCCTCCGCACACTGAGCTCTGATTGGTCAGCAGTCGGTGCTTTCACTGAGTTGATCTCTTATCCTGGAACCTATCCTGCTCCGGAGCAGGCTAGCCGCTCAGCATAAGTTATCTAGCCCGCTAAAAAGTGAACCAGCTTCGTAGGACCGGAAATCCCTGAAGTTAGCTTGCTAAATGAAAATCCTGATTCGTAGTATAGGCCCCAGGTTGGCCGTTCAGCATAAGTTACCATGGAGATCTAGCCCGCTAAAAAGAGAACTAGCGTCGTAGGACCGGAAACCCTGAGTTTTCCCTGAAGTTAGCCCGCTAAGCAAAAATCCTGTTTCGCAGTACAGGCCTCTGGTGTCTAGCTAATGAAAACTGCAAATAAACACGTAAACAGGATGGTGTAAATATAACATCTTTGAACACAGTTTTGCTCAGTGAATGTGAGGTTTTCTTTAACTTTTGCTATTGAATCAGTGGAGTGATTTCTTTATCACGAACACAGGAAGTCACTTGAGAAAAAGCAAATTTGAACATAAAGCCATTGTTGTACTTCTGGTAAGGAACGTTTTATATTCTAGAGTAAGGCTTGAAGAGAAAGGAAGCAATCTAATGAGCAGAAGAGATTATGTTCTAAAACCACAGAACATGCAACATGTACTGTTTAGGCTCAAAGGTTACAAGGGTCAATGTGTAGTGAAGCCCCATGGGCCTTTGGTTTGTTGCGTTTGCAAGCAAAGTTTTTACATCCCACTTACACGGACTGTAAACGTTTCACCCTTCCTGCAGTAGCATACACAATACCTTATGTTTGTAATTTCATCAAGATATTACATGAAATTTGAGCTAAAGAAAGCATCTGTGTTCATATTTGTTCCTAGAACTCAGTTTGTGTGTGAAATCATACCAAAAAAAACAGCAAGAAAAATGCCACTTAAGATCGTTTGAATGAAAACGTATTCTTTCAAATTCCAACACATCGTCATCTTTAGAGGAAGATGACAAATCCTAATTTCCAGCTTGGTTCTTTCTGAACAACATAAACTAATTTAATCTACCATCATCTAGAACTCGAACATGTGAACACTGTTGTTGTAAGAAAAACAAAATAATTATTGTTAAGACCGCAAAGGCTGAGTATGGCACCTCTACTTACTAACTTTGGTTCATATTAAGATAGCAGTCGGAAGGAGAGGCAATAAGAAGAGAGAGGCTTGGCGGAATACTTTGGTCTGACTGTCCGGCAGTTTCTTTTGCAATTAAAACCTATTTTATTCTATTCCTAAAGAAGCCATTTCTGATGAACAAAACCTTAAAACAGTTATTAATGCTCTTATTTTAATACGGCCATATTATTAAAACTCCCTCCGCTTTCTTTTTTTATTTTGTTTGTATTATTACCACTGTACATTATAGTAGTTTTTGAAATGAGTAATGGAACTGTTGAAACGTGTGTCACTTTGTAGGTTATATGCAACAGAGGTGAACATATTGCTTAATATAAATATATACCATTATATGAGTACTGATATGATTTATTGGACCATGTTTTATTAAATAGAAAGCCAGGATCTAAGGAAATGTAATATATTCAGAGATACCAAGCGATTTTTCACTGCAGTTTGTCCTAAAAATTCTGACCGAGAAATACATATTTTACAACACTATAGTTGAATTGTAATGTGACCTTGTCTATTGTTGGTCAGAGGTAATGAATGAGTTTGCCAAGAGAGTCTTGGAAAGCAATATGAGGAATAAATGACTTTTATATTTCTTTGCGAACTGTTGAGTGAAACTGACGAACTGTATAAGACCTGCATTTCATATCTGCCAGTGATGATGCTGCTGATGATAGTTATAATAGACCACCGTACATAGAAAAACTCAGTTTGCCTCACTCAGAGAAGGTCAAACAAAATCTAACTTTTCATTTTTACT
The DNA here is from genome assembly GCF_949606895.1 of Notothenia rossii. Classification (NCBI taxonomy): domain Eukaryota; kingdom Metazoa; phylum Chordata; class Actinopteri; order Perciformes; family Nototheniidae; genus Notothenia; species Notothenia rossii. The sequence goes on along the minus strand of NC_136907.1, from coordinate 58,741,133 downwards.
CCTTCTCAAACTGTCTCCGAAGATGGATCATTTATATGGATTCTTTTGTAATAATGTTATTTGAAAGTAATTTCAAAGCCTCATATCTCATCCGTTATTGATGACTATGTCAAATGACCTACAGGTACAGGAACATGCACGTGGCAGTCGACTTCCCCAATTCTACCTCATTAATTCACATTCTCTGACTTCCTAAACATCATAAATCACTGCATGACTAGCAGCCCGACCCCTCTCACCTTTTCTCACCCTCCTACTTTCTCTCAACCTTATCTTGGCTCCATCTCTCCCTCTATGTCATCTATTCCCTTTTCAATCACTCTCTCATTTTCTCTCTCTTCCCCCACTTCTTTGGGAGGTCCAGAAAGTTTGTAGTACGCAGTCTAAATAGTGCTCTGATGGATTAGCTGTCTTCCACAGGCCTGAAGATTAGACCAAGGGCAAACCCACTCCTGTTTCCTGGGTGCCAAGCTGAAGATGAATAACTGTTTATTAACCCAATGCAGAGTGACTCCTTCACCACCTCATTATGGAGTCGGAAAAAAAGAAATACAGGCGGCTCAAGTTGGCCATCGTTAGGCGTCTCTCTCTCTCTCTTCCTGTCTATGTCACTCTGCTTGTCCCTCTCTCCATTCCCACTCTTGCTTTCGCCAGCAGATAAACCAGCAGTCTGATGTAATGTGACAGCGTGCGTTTGGTTCTTGTTTGCTCCCTGACAACCCGGGAAATTGGCTTTTCATCTTACAAAAAACCCTGCACTCCGTATATTAGAGAACATTCATCTTATTATGAGGGGCCGGAGGTAATTGGAAGTTTATGCATCCATTTTATTGCTATTTCTACTAAGACTTTTACTTCATTTTTCTTAGCTGCAGATGGGACACATTCTGTCCCAGACACACTAAACACAGGTACGATTTTCAAGCAAATGCAAAATACACTATTCTTGTTGTAAATGCATTTCATGGAGGATTGTGCAAACAATCTCAGGGAAAAAAGTATGTGAACAGAGGGCTTTTTTATGTTTTGTATTTGATGTATGAAGGTCAGTTTTGCTTGTGAATTTCTGTCTTAAAAATCTGAGCATAACAAATGGGATGGTTTTTACACAAGGAACAAGTTATCAGTCAATCAGGGTCATATATTATAGGTGTTAAGCCCTCATTCTAACAAATAATTGGCTCGGTAGGTCGTTATCAAATATTGATATGGTGCATACAAAATTCTTCAGAGAATAGAGATGTATGCACGGAGGCTAAAAACACTTGAACCAATACCCCTTTGCCCTCTTTGGAAATAAATAACTATCACATATTACCTTATTAATGTAAATATCAATAATACCACCATAGCTGTTACAGCTGCTGTCCCCATTTTTCTGAAGTAATTTTACTAAATCATCTGACTACATGTGAGAGGTGGAACATTATCGTCGATATGAAAGAAAACACAAGTTCATACCTGTATATCACGTTTGTGTGTTTAGTGTTTAATGTGGTTAATCTACCTTCATGACGTGTTCCTTTTTTAATTTGTTCTGTCCATAACCCAACGCAAATTTGTCACAGGTGTGCCAACACCAGGAGTAGACAGAGAGACGAGTTGGGCACACACAAAAAAAAAAACCTAACCCTAAACCTTTCTGTTTGTCCCTGCTTCATGCAGTTGGTTTTTCATAGCGAGAGTCAATTAAGGAATACACAGTTGCCAGTTTATTAGTTACAGCAAACATAATATGTTGTGTGCACATCCTGAATATGAAGGTTGTTATGTTCAGTATTTGTTGATACTGTTGAAGAAAGTTGTTTATTGAAATTCAGTCTATATGATGTAATTCAATTTGACACACCACAAACTACAGCCTGTGAAATGAGTGCATTTATTTTAGCTAGGTAAATTGAACTGGAAAATGAGAGACTAAATCAGTGTTGTTTTTCTAATCAGTTTTAAATGTGATTTGCCTCAAAGTTGCATCTCTTTCATAACATTTGCCATTATTTAATTGTATTGAAATTAGGTATTTCTACATATCAAGACAAACTACATTTATACAGCAAAGAGAACATCACTGTCCTCTATAAGTTAGCCTAACTTAAAAAAGCTAATTAAAATACAGGCCATTAAAATCAAACTCATGCATTCATTAATAACAATGCAAACTGATTAATTTTTAAGAGCAAACAAATGGGACATTGTGTTTGTGCTCAACAAACTTGATTTTATATTGTATGTTTAATTAACTATGAAGACTCCACTAGTAGAAACACTTCTTTCTTTAGATTCCCATGAATATTCTATTGAGTTTTATCCACACCATCTTCTTCTTCAACCTGCACATCTTGGCAAAGCACTATGTTCTTAATAAATCTGTGGCGGGGTCTAGAACGTGTTCTCACATGGCGAGGAAATTGGTTAAAGAAATATGAATATGAGTTGCCAAAACACTGGAAGACAACCTGTTCTTAACATATTAATATGTTTTTTTTATAATACACATGTTATGAGCAAATAATGAAAAAAAGGATGCCAAATAGATAAACCACTTTGTTTTTACTTAAGCAAGCTGAGCACAGAAGAACTGCTGAAGATGACATACAAGGTTTAATGACTTTCAGTGAGAAGTTAGTGAAGTAAATGTAGAATCCTATCAAGTATCATCCTGGTAAGTTTTCAGTTCTCAAGAGCAACATCACTGCCCTGCAGAAACCTTGTAACTCCAGTCTCCTTGGTAACTGGCAGTTCGGATTGGACCCACATTAAAATAAAAAACTTAATTGACCTGAGACTAAACCAAAGAATTGAAAACCTTTTAAAACCATAATGAAATCCACCAGGTTCAATCAGTTACTGAGAGTTTGTCTAATTGGAGATAGAAGGATTTTGCAGAACAATTACAGTTTGACATTACCGGTGTGCACTGTGAATAGTGACTCAAAGCTTCACAACACCAAATCAAAACAAGTAACTGCAGAAAGTGAGACCGGCATTTACATGGAAAAGATACATTACAACCTATTCTGGAGAATGTGTCTGTTGTTCTGTCTTGGTAGAAATATTGAAATATAAAAAGCAATACACCCTTCGCTGGGAAATCAAACACAAAAACGAAATGTGCTTCTTATCTTAACATTGACTCTCCATATAAGGCATGAGTTTGTTTTGTTATAAACATTTTTTTGGTCTTTGCACTCAGTTATCTAAAAAGCAATGTGCACTTGTCCACACCTTGGGTTAGATGGAGCGTTATTTACAGCGCTATATCCTCAGAGCTCTTTGTTAGCACATCAGAAGACTTTTTCATGAATTTCAGCAAAAAAAAAAAGAACTCAACATTTAAGATATTTGCCATTCAGTTTGCCAATGTGTTCACCTTCTTTTGGTATAGACACACCACCAAGGACAGAACATCACTAACAGGCTTCTCACTCGGATGTTAAGCATAGATACTGTACTTACAAGTTTTCAAATGCCAGATAAAATGGAGGCAGGGATTACAAAGAAATAGTCAAAGACAGTAACAGGGTTCAGGATTATCAAATTTGAAACTGTTAAGCATAACATAACAACTCATTTACCACATATATACTATTATCCCATTTTCCCTTCCTATGAGATTGTTCTAAAGCCAAATAAAATAGGGTTAGAAAAGGGGATATGTCCTCTTCCATTTACTCATTTTTGAAGACCCCCAAAGAGTTCATTTTTACATATCAAAACCGCCTTTATCTTTGCAAGGCAGATGTCTTAGGTATGCTTAATGACATCGGCTCTCTGAGGTTCCGAATCAAACAACCTGTCGGTGTAAGACAGTCTCTTTACTTCATCCAGTTGTACAGTTAGCCAAAAGCATGGCAGTAATAGCAAAGGTAAGCCTCCAGGCTCCTACTTCAGAGCTCCTAAAAGAGAGTCCAGATGTCAGCTGTTTTTCCAAAAGCTCACAACATGACTACTGTTCATCAAAGTGCTCTGAGGGCAATTCTGATAAAAAATATGACGGAACATAACATCAGCCAAGAGAAACCAAAGAAAAGCCCAGCAGTCGGCTTTTGCAGTTGGATGTACTGTTAATCCAGAGGATTGGGGTCCAAGAGGCTAATTTAGAAGGACCACCCTTGCTCAGTCAAGCAGCAACTCCACTTGGTATGGGTAGCATCACTCCTGAACCTGACTTATGCTAAGCTAGCTAGCTGCAGAGTTGGGCCAGTTCAGGTTCAGGTGAAGCATTGGGGAGCTTGGAGTTGAACATCTGCAGAGAGTCCTTGATGCGAGCCACCTCGCCAACTGACAGCTTCAGCCGATGGCGCAACAGACAAGAAAACAGGTCCAGTGGCTGCGGTGCTGGTGGAGAAAGCCGGTTAATCCGGTTTCTCATCTCCAACAACATCTGAAAGGCAGCGTCTTGCGTACCCTGCGTGTAGGGGTAGTCCAGCTGGAGAATCAGATCCTTGATGCCTTCAGGGTCAAAGTGCATGCTGTATCCAAACACTTTCAGCGTGTTGATCTTCATGTACCCCATGTTGGATGTCTGGTCATCCAGGTCCAACGGCTCATAGAAGAGAGTTTCATTCACTGTTGGATCATCTGTGAGTATGCGGCTTCGCAGGTAGATGTGCACTGTTTCAAAGAAGGATTTCCATTTGTTGCCAAGAGACAGCGTCCAGTTGTAACACTGTGCCGTGGCGACGGCATCCAATCGAGTTCTCTCCCAGTCAGGGAAGTCAGGCTGGTTGACTGGCATGAACCAGCTCTCTGAGTGACTTCCCCCATAAGGATTGACATAAATTGCAGGCACGGGCTCCAGTGTTGAATTCTTAGTCAAACATATCTGGAATGAAATGCCCATCAGCATGTGTATAAGATTTGACTTATTTTTGTTACTCTTTAGTGTCAGCAACATTCTCTTCCTCCAGGCAGGATTGAACCAACTTCCCAGGCGAACGTCGTTGCTGATGTAAATGGCGTGGACTTCAATTTTGCTGTCCAGTCGCTGAAGGAGGTGCTTCGCCTGAGAGAGAATAACAAACTGTGAGAACAAAATCTCTTCCACAAGGTGACAGATAATAATACCCCAATGTCTCTGATGTTCTGCCCATCGTCTTATTACAGAGTTGATTACACAAATCTATAGGATTTCGATCAATACCAGATATTAGATTATAGTTGTATGTTATTATAAAATAAGCAAAGGTCAAAGATTCCTATTTTCTAAATCCAAGACACAGTGAAATAGATTCTCAGTCAGATTTGTATTTGAAACTGCTCAACTAATTTTCCCACAGACACTTAAGACACCCATTGCTTTGATTATAGGCTTGCATGTTTCTTAGTTTAAGACAGGCAGAACTAATGAGAGAGATAATTATATAGGGACAAGCTACAGTGCAAATTATGCTGCCATATTTTATTTTGATTCTGTCAGAGATTGTTGGATTTTTCAGGACTGAAGCATCCATTTGAAACTATACCAACATTTAATTTCCATTTTCTGCTGTATCCTCATGTGCTGTCATAATTATTATCATTGTAGGTATGAGTCTTCAGAAAAAAATCATTTATGTTGTGCTTTTAAGTGTAATGAGAGGTACAATATGACTTTAAGAAACAATGGAATATAAAAATGAGAAGCTTTGAGAACCTCAGCATCAGGCATGTCCAGGTCAAAGTTCAGATAGTGGTCCAGGGATGCTGAGATGCTCGGCCGGCAAGAACCAAGATGGAGGAGGTTTCCGTGGTGACAGGATCCGCAACGTGTTGTGTTGTCAGTGGCACAAGAGGAGCAGGAGGTGGAGGAGGTGCCCACAATGCAGGGGACGACTCCCTGGCAGGTGGGCTTCTCCCCAGGGCAGATGCAGCTCTTCACCTCCTCAAAGAACGAGCCCAGAATGCCGTGCTCATTGCAGTAGAGCAGGGACTGAGCCCGGTTCAACCAAAACCCAACAGGCCTGCAGAGGGAGAGAAAAAGCACAATGACGCATTGTGTATACAGACGCACAATCCAACGATAAGTAGCTAACTGTTCGTTTCACTCTGACGATAGCCAGTCTCTGTGTGGTGTTGTGCATTATGTGCAATATGTGAATATAGAAATATATGCCATTAATAACTGTGCAATATGTACATGGCTGCTACATCTTCAGAACTGTTACAGGATCTGTATTTTGTCAATTATTAATTATTTTACCTTTAATGTTTTTTATTATGTATGCTTCTTAATTAACATGAAACTGTCTTTGGCTCTTTTCTGCTGTAACAAATGTAAATGTCCCCTCTGTGGGACGAATACAGGTATTCTGATTCTGATGAGGTTTTCATAATCTAATAAAAGTAAATGTAACAACTACTACAGTGCAACAAAACAGGAAGATTAAATGTGGTCTCTTAAACATAAGATCTCTAGCATCTAAAGCAATATTGGTAAATGATTTAATATCAGATTATAATATTGATATATGCTGTCTCACTGAAACTTGGTTGAGACATGAAGAATATGTCAGCATAAATGAGGCCACTCCACCCAGCCATATCAATACTCATATTGCCCGAGGCACGGGCCGAGGAGGTGGAGTTGCAGCAATCTTTGACTCAAGTTTACTTATCAATACTAAACAAAAATTAAATTATACCTCCTTTAAAAGCCTCATTTTTAGTCTTACGCATCCGACCTGGAAAACTGTGCAGCCAATCTTATTTGTTACAGTGTACCGTGCACCAGGTCCTTATTCAAAATTCTTATCAGAATTCTCCGAGTTTTTATCAGCTTTGGTAATTAAAACAGATAAAGTAATTATCGTAGGTGACTTTAATATTCATGTTGACGATGATAAAAATAGCCTTACTGTTGCATTTAACTCTATATTAGATTCTGTAGGTTTCTGTCAGAGTGTAAATAAACCAACCCACTGCTATAATCACATTCTCGACCTTGTTCTGACTTATGGTATTGAAATTGAGCAACTATTAGTCGAACCGCATAATCCTGCTTTATCCGACCATTTCTTAGTAACTTTTGAAGTACTGTTACTAGACTACAAAGCATTAGCCAAAAGCTCCTGCAGCAGAAACCTATCTGTTAGTGCTATAGCCAAATTTAAGGAAGAGATTCCACCAATACTTAACTCGATAGCATGTCTGAATGTAAGGGAGGAAACTTATACAAAATGTACACCACCCCAAATTGATCATGTTGTTGATAGTGCTACAGATGCGCTGCGAATAAAATTAGACTCTGTTGCTCCTTTGAAAAAGAAGAAAATAAAACAACATAGATTAGCTCCATGGCATAATGCCGAAACCCGCAAAATAAAGCAAAAGTCGAGTCAACTTGAAAGGATATGGCGTTCCACTAAACTTGAAGAATCTCGTTTAATTGGGCATATTACTCTCAATGAATATAAGAAAGCACTGCGTAAAGCGAGAGCAGCCTACTACTCTTCATTAATAGATGAGAATAAGAATAATGCAATATTTATTTTCAGCACTGTAGCCAGGCTGACAGAGAGCCACAGCTCGACTGAGCCTTCTATTCCCATAGCACTCAGTAGTAATGATTTTATCTGCTTTTTTAACGATAAAATTGTTACTCTTAGAAACAAAATCAATGACCTCTTGCCTTTGACCAGTATAGTGTTATCAACAGCTCCCGGAAACGTAAGTTCTAATATTACACTAGATAGTAAACTAGAATGCTTTTCAGCCATAAACTTTGAACAATTAAATTCAACGATTCTCTCTTATAAACCATCAACGTGTATCTTAGACCCGATTCCAACTAAGCTGTTAAAATAAGTTTTTCCGTTAATTAGCACTTCTTTATTAAATATTATGAATATGTCTTTGTTATCAGGCTATGTTCCACAATCATTCAAAGTAGCAGTGATAAAACCGCTTCTTAAAAAGCACAACCTCGATCCAGAGGTTTTAGCCAACTATAGACCTATTTCTAATCTTCCGTTCTTCTCAAAAATTCTTGAGAAAGCAGTCGCAAAACAGCTGTGTGATTACTTAAAAAACTATGATTTATTTGAAGATTTTCAGTCTGGCTTTAGAACACAACATAGCACAGAGACAGCTCTGGTTAAAGTCACAAATGACATTCTAATAGCCTCAGACAAGGGACTTGTCTCTATTCTTGTCTTGCTCGATCTTAGTGCTGCATTTGATACTATCGACCATGATATCCTATTGCAAAGACTAGAGCACTTAGTTGGCATACAGGGAACTGCTTTAGGCTGGTTTAGGTCCTATCTATCTGAACGCTCTCAGTTTGTACGTGTCAACGATGAATCTTCCATGCAAACCAAAGTTAGCCATGGAGTGCCACAGGGCTCAGTGCTTGGACCTATTTTGTTCACACTATATATGCTTCCGTTAGGCAATATTATAAGGAATCATTCTGTAAACTTTCATTGTTATGCGGATGATACTCAACTATATTTATCAATCAAGCCTGATGAAATTAATCATCTAAATAAAATTCAAGACTGCCTCAAGGACTTAAAAACGTGGATGACCTTAAACGTTTTGATGTTAAACACGACCAAAACTGAAGTTATTGTACTTGGCCCGAAGAATCTACGAAACAAATTATCTAAAGATATACTAACTATGGATGGCATTAATTTGGCCTCCAGTGAGACTGTAAGGAATCTTGGTGTTATATTTGATCAGGATTTATCCTTTAACGCCCACATAAAATCAATTTCAAGGACCGCCTACTTCCATCTACGTAACATTGCAAAAATCAGGCATATCTTGCCTCAAAACGATGCAGAGAAACTAGTCCATGCATTTGTTACTTCAAGGCTGGATTATTGTAACTCCTTATTATCAGGGTGTACAAAGAAGTCAGTCAAGTCGCTTCAGTTGATTCAAAATGCTGCAGCTCGTGTACTAACCAGAGTTAGGAAAAGGGACCACATTACTCCTGTTCTGGCTGCCTTACACTGGCTCCCTATAGAACATAGGATAGAATTTAAAATTCTTCTTCTCGCCTACAAAGCCCTTAATGGGCAGGCGCCATCTTACCTTAAAGAACTCATTATACCCTACTGTCCTACTAGGGCATTGCAGTTCCAAGAATGCAGGGTTGTTGGTTGTTCCTAGAGTCTCTAAAAGTACAATGGGAGCCAGAGCCTTTTCATATCAAGCTCCACTTTTGTGGAATCAGCTTCCAGTTTGTGTTCGGGCGGCAGACACCCTATTCGTTTTTAAGAGTGCGCTTAAGACCTTCCTTTTTGATAAAGCTTATAGTTAGGGCTGATTAGATTCAGCCCCTAGTTTTGCTGATATAGGCTTAGTTTGTTGGGGGACATCGTACTTCTTCCTTCTCTCTGTCTATACCTGTGTACTCTCATGTTCAGATTAACCCAGCTTCCCCAAATGTCTTTCTTTTTGGTGTCTATATACACCAGGATCCGGAGTCATGGATGATCCTGCGGTCCTGTGTCATGGATCTTGAGTCGTGGCTGTGGTCCTGGATCATAAGTCCTGGATGGATATCCTCGTGGATTCATCTTCCTATTATACACACATGCATTTCCAAACGTTTGGACTACCTATGTTGCAAATGTATTATCTTTTCAATTTACACACGGCATCTATTGCACGTCTGTCCGTCCTGGGAGAGGGATCCCTCCTCTGTTGCTCTCCCTGAGGTTTCTCCCATTTTTCCCTTAAACTGTGGGTTTTCTCTGGAAGTTTTTCCTTGTACGATGTGAGGGTCTAAGGACAGAGGGTGTCGTATTGTCATACTGATATTCTGTACAAACTGTGAAGTCCACTGAGACAAATGTAACATTTGTGATATTGGGCTATATAAATAAACATTGATTGATTGAATCTTTTTCGGTTGAATAAAAGAAGTGTGAAGTTTAGGATGACCTTTTTCTCCTTATTTTAATTTGTTTGACTACAAATGTAACTTAATTTAGTTTGTTGCAGAGTTCTATGGGGTTTGGATAGTTTTGGTAGTAGAGAAGACAAATAAGAGCAAGGACAAACAAAACAGAGTTTGTTATTTGTGTGACTCGTGCAGGTGTAGGAGTATCTCTACATTTGCTGCATTTCTTTTAAATTATCTCCCACATTTGGTTTACATTGGCTTGGCTATTGCATATCTCGAGCGGTCTATGTCTGCATCCAGTGTGCCAGACAAACCACTAGTCAGAGGTTTGTAGGCGGGAATGAGAATGGAGATATAAATGCTGATAAGGGCTACCATGGGACCCAGGGGCCAAATTAAGCAGGTCCTAATATCTATATACTTTCACCACATATAAACCAACATGTGCCAAATGGGGTGCTTTAATGGCAAATGCCCCACTATAACTGTGTAATTGTTTCTATTGTGATTGACAGCTGCCCCTGTGCCTTCTCTTTAACATTCCATGTGCTTCCTCTATTCTCACACCTTCACCTTTTAAAATGTTCTCAGGAAGTATAGACTTAGTTAAAAAGTACATTTAACATTTTTACAAAAGATCTTGAATAAGATCCTTAAGTGAGGATTTCCCCTTTAACAGACCGTGCACTGTTTACCCCACATCTAGCTTATTTGTAGATGAAAAGTTAAATCACATTTTGTTCCATGTTCTTTAAAAATTGGATGGTGGCAATTTGACACTTTTTTATAGAGTGGGTGTTCAGTATGACTGCAGCAGAGATGAAATGCAGACATCCATAAATTACCATCCACTTTGGTGCGGTAAGAGCAGAAACAAGTTCAGACTGAAAATTGGCTCAGCAGAGATTCTATCCCCGGGCTAAGTTCAGGAAATCACACACAACATTGCCCAAATGCTCCAGCTATTCCTCTACCTCAGGCCTATGTAAATAGACATAAATGAATGATGATAAAACAAATGGATTTGTGCAGAAGAAAATAGGGGAGTTTTTGCAGCTGAGCGGCCCCTTCTGATAAATTGTAGTTGCTGGTATAGGTACTAAATTGAGACTCTGAGTGACAGGTGTGAGGCAGAGAGACAGAGCGAGGCAACACAGAGGTGACTGCTGACAGAAAGTGAGGCAGAGGGCGAGGATAGGGGAATGGTGTGATGGGTAGCAGGAAAGCACTGTCAGGTAAACTAAAGTCCTCTGTAAACAAGTGCTGAGCTGTCCGTCTGGGAGAGGACTTGATTAAACCGTTCCACAATACTACAGACCTTAACATATAAATGCCTTCCCCTACGGTAACTATACCCTTCATCGCTGTCACACAAGTCTCAATCCCACCATCACGTCTTTCTTGCATTTCCAGCATCCTTTTGCTTTATTTCCTTCCTCTCTCTCTTTATTTCACTCTGGCTGTTCACATCTATCTTACCCAGCCTCCCTTACCTCTCTTAACACCGGTTTTTCACAAGCTTGTCTTTATTTTTCCCTTCAGTACGGCAACAAAACAGCCATGTAATGACAGCCGGGTGAAGTTTATATGGGTATTTTGCTCAGAAGTCAAGCATGGCTATACAGTAGAGTTTGCACAGGAAAGGGTGTCAGTCTTCCTGTCAAATGACTATGAGATGGTTTCAACAACAGTGGTTCTGTTCAACTGAAGAGGTAGTGAGGTTGTTTTCCAAACACCTGCACAGTGCAGTAAAACACCTTGCCCAGTGTTCTTTGGAATTATTGGATGATAATGTTCTTGACAACATACATCCTATGGCAACATTCAGAGCCAATGTAGGAAGTAGAATGCAAGGTTTGTCCACGCTTCCTTCACTGGCACATATAATCGTGTTCTGTTTTAAAGCCCCTTCAAAAGACAAACATAATCTGTCTGTAAACTTCTAAAACTATTACAAAATTCAGATAAAAAAATATAACTTTGACCGTGTTTTAGTAAAGGTTTGTTCAGGTAAATGCACTAAAACAAATTGGTTAGGTTGAGAAAACATCATGGTTTTGGGTAAAATGGCACACACTAAGGTTTGGGAACTTAACTGCATTTCTGAATCTAATTTGAGCTGGACATGATATAGATTTTTAAAGCATTCTAGTTTCCGTTTGTTGATAATGTTAAACCAATCCCTTTTCAACATGGCTCATAGGATATTGTCTGATGCGGATTTCTCAATTTTTAGGTAAACATTAGCTTGTAAACTGGCGTAATCCACAGTGCTCAGAATTGGTGCAAAAATAAAGTTGTTCAGTATGCATAGTCATAATTGAAATATGTATTTGTATTAGGTCACACCCCTCAGGGAAGGACCAAGACTATCTCTCGGGCTACATTTACACTTAATGCTAGAGTCATTAATATCTATAGAGTATAAAAGGTTTATAATTTATTTATCATTAAGTTGTTTCTGGGCCTTACCATTTGGGAGTTTTGTGGGTTGTTAGCAGAGGTGGGGACTCGAGTCACATGACTTGACTCGAGTCTGACTCGAGTCGCATATTTCTTTACTTGAGACTTGCTTGACTAACATTGATAAAAGACTTGACTTGACTTTGACTTGGTATTCAAGACTTGAGACTTGACTTAAGCTTGAGATAGATGACTTGAAAGGACTTGACTGTTTAAAATTAAATATTTGCGTTTGTTTTTGTAGTGAGATATTACGTTTAATTTTTTCGAAAAACGTGATTGGGTGATTATAGCGCCATGCGCGCAAATCTGGCAACCCACTAGAAGGCAGGAGTCTCAGTTAACATGGCAGCGGCTAGCGTTACTCCAAAAATAGGGAAGTTTGCATTCAAGGATTATGTTGTCGATGACGGTAATAAGAAGAAAACAGCGGTATGCAGGGTCTGCAGCATAAAGATCAGTGACACAACATTAAACTTCATTCGTCACTAAAAAAAAACCCACAGACAAAGGTGCGTGCATGTGTTGTGTTAGCTAGAAAGCTAACGTTAAGTTTAAGCTACGTTAGACTTGGTTTCAAATCGATTAAGCAAAGAGAAGACAAAACGGTAAATGAACACTAGAACCGCCAAGGGATTCATTTTGACTAACCCTGATACTGACGGCTGTCAGGAGAGAGACAGAGGAAAAGAGATGCCTCGTTTATTTTCCCTGTGTTATTATCAGAAGTTACTGGAAACTTTTGAATAATGTAGTTCATCTACTTTTAGTAGTTTGTTTAAATGTTTTAATTATGTTTTTTTTTTTTGTAGAAGTGCATCATTCCTTGATTTATTGTAAAATGAATCTGAACTTTTTGATCTGTTATGATGATAAACTGAAGCAATTTCAAAATGAACCCAATTAACTGAGTTTTAAATCGTCCTACTTAGTTTATAAGGAAATTATGAAGAGGAACAAATTAAATGATTTGAAAATGATATCTATGTAGGTGCTGACGCTGTTGGCGGTTCTAGTGTTAACAGAAATTTAAATTAAATATGTGTAATGGCAAATGCCATATACGATTTTCTTACCTGGAATTCTGCCTTTTTGATCAGACTTTTTGAGTCCTAGCTATATTGTCTACAGTTCTGGGGTTAATATCAATCTAATATGATTGTCATCGGTCTAAATTATATTTCAAATGATTTATGTGTATGTAATGAAGATCATGTGTGAGTTGAATCCATTTTCATAACCACTGTCTTTTAACTGATGCGGAAATGCGGAAACTTGGCTTATCCATCAGAATTTCGTATGACTTGACTTGACTTGCTTGACCTGAGCAATGTCTTGACTTGACTTGCTTGACTCCCACCACAGTGACTTGGGACTTGCTTGATACTTGTAGGTCAAGACTTGAGACTTGCTCATGACTTGCACATGTAGGACTTACTCCCACCTCTGGTTGTTAGTAACATATGATCCATTCAGGTTGATGCATTCAGGCTACAGCTATTTACATTATGTTGGTACTACTCTGTCACAATGCCCAACAGTTTTACACAGATGGACATATTTACTATCGTACAATCAGTTGGCAGCAGAGACAGCCCTTATCTGAAATCCCAATGCCAGCATTCTACAAATAGATGTTTTGGATGGGAATTAGCTTAAAATAACCGATTGTTTGCCCCGCTGGCATGTTTCCAAACTTCCTGTGTGCAGAACCTTTTGTTTGTTGCTACATTAAGCACTTTCCAGACAGACTGCTCTTGATTTTCACAGTGTGCTCCACTTGAGGTGGGCTGCTAGAGAGCCTACAGCTGTTATGAATCATCGCAAAGCAGGCAATTATCAAAAATGCTTCATTTGATTGGTTTTCTCTCATTGCATGCCCGTGGGTTACCTTTCTCTGGGCAGACTGATGCGAGGATGTTTTGGGCAGCGTTTGCTCAGGGTGAACAGTTTCCTGACAATCTTCTGGGCTTTACTCAGAACCAGGGCAGAGCCGGACTCCAGCTGGGCGTAGCGCTTCTGCAGAGACAAGTCAGCCGCCCAGGACTTGGCAATCATGGACACATTCAAAAACCGGTCAGTGGGCAAGCGCTTCAGGAGGGCTTTGAATTCATCTGCAGGCGGGGACAGGCATCGGAGAAACGGAAAGGAGCAAAAAGAGAAACAAGTCAAATAAAACACTGGTCATTCATATGTTAACAATACCCCTTTTGAAAACTGAAAACCTATTCATCACAGTCTACTTTATCCCTAGTGGCATGCAGAGACAATAGTTGAGAAGCAGGGGGAGTTTCATGTATCATTACAACACAACAAAAAGCTGTTATGTTCTAATGAATTGCCAATACGAAGTAAACACCTGTGCTTCAATCTGCGGTTAAAAACATTCACCTCAACATTAGAGGCTCAAAGTACCCACAGTGGCATTATTTGCATCCTTGTCATTTAGAAGCGGTACTTATTGAGACAATTGACAGTGTGGTGTCACGTACAGATGGGCATTATGATTTAAGTCGTATTTCTTTCTTGAAAAGCCCAAACAAGTAAAGAGAAAATCCAAGCTGAATAGACCCATAAGAGCATGTGGTTAAATAGAGAGAGGTTCTATGTCTGTGGTGCAAATGCCCCAAAAACTGTTATGGATGCAATTCAAAGCTAATTCTGCTGCTGTCCCAGCAAATTTGTGTCAAAACCAAACAAGACAAAAAGCACGGTTTAATGCAAATCAATTATTTCAGTTGCCATTCCCCACAAATCTAAATTCACTAACGGAATTCCCATTCTGCCATTTCCGACAACACGTCAGTCAAAACCATTGAAGCATCAGAATCAATTTGGTTGTAATGGCAATAACATGAACATACAATGTAATACATTTAGTAGAATGTGAAGGTCAAAGAAACCCAGAGCTTTAAAAAAAGACAGGTCTCAACAGGTTAAAAACAATAATCGACCTATTATTTTTGGTGGAATATGTTACACGTTATAAATGTCTGTATTTATGAAATCCCCTGCCCTGAGTTTGGATATAACTTTTGTTATAAATGTATGAATGTTATTCTGAGAAAATATATGTATTATTTGTATTCTATTATATCACGTTTTATCACCACTGAAAAGCGTCTTTGAGCACCTGAAAAAGCACTTGGAAATGAAATGTATTATTATTATTATATTGTATACCATTGTTTTCTAAGATAAATTTTTTTTAGTATTTGACAAAAAAACACAAGACAAATAAGACTATCCCTTGTGTGGTGTTCGGGTCAAATTGACCCGATTTCCATTTTCAATGAATACAAAAAATATACGGATATTTCCGTTCAACCTGAAACTCAATGGCCGGGGCTTATTTATTGTGAAAAAAATTCACCCGCATTTATATCCTTCATAAGAGGTTCGGGTCAATCCGACCCGGATACAATACCAGGACAAACAGACAGAGAAAAACACACAGAAACACACAGACTAAAGACACAAACTAAAGACACACACACACACACACAGACTAAAGACACAAACTAAAGACACACACACACACACACACACACACACACACACACACACACACACACACACACACACACACACACACACACACACACACACACATTATTATGTCCTTCAGGGCTTTGATTATTATATGACAGATTAAAAATGACAAACATTAATGAAACAATTTTCATTTTCATTTTTCCTAGAAAAGCATGAGCAAAATGTAAACCTAGTTTTTATTACAGTGTATTTATTTTTAACATGAATTACATTTTTATCAGAAAAAACGATGGACACTTCCATTGTTAAATTTGATCTAGCAAAGAGTATTTTCAAAAACTAATCACATATTTCATTTATATTGTTGGAGAATGAGTTAAAGACAATATATTTAAGGAATTGTGCATGTTGAATTTAGTTCTGTATTTTTTTAAACCCTGAAATATGTCCTGGGTCAATTTGACCCGAACATTACCAAAGGGTGCGAAATGTAAACATAACACAAGGGCTATTGTTATTTTTTGCAATTCGATTACAGTGTTCAAGGTGCTTTTATATTGCATATCTAAGATTAAGCTTTTAGCACAAGTGAGTTTTACATGAAATAGCCCAGAGCTGTAATTTAGGAAAATGTGGCCGGCTTCACTGACCCTCATGCTGCCCTGAAAATGTTCTGCTCTAAAACTTTATAAACAGCCAAGTTTCCCCCTGATGGGTACCTTAGTCTGACAGGTTCTACTTTATTGTGAGCAATCAAATCCAACGGTTCCTATTTCACTAGTCAGTGTGTAGGAACTCCAGCATAAAAGCATTGGGAACCATTTGAGTAAATTACACTGAGAATTACACCGGCGCAGAAGACACAGCTTGTACCCTGTGCTGAGTTTGCCAAGAGCGTTCCGGTGTTACGATCATTGGAGTTCTATTATGAACAACTGGTAAATATTATGCCAGTATGAAGCCTCTGGGAAACTTGAACCTATTATTTCCTTTTCTCCCAAAGCCAGCTAAGTGAGACCTTCTAGGCTTGTTCTGGGTCTGCTGGAGAATCATATTCCCATGTGCTGTCGTTGGCAGGGAGACAGCAAGGAAATCTGCAGCCAAGCCGACCTTGAGCTGAGCTCAACTGATGAGACTCAAGCATATTACAGTGCTTAGGGATCCCAGATGACACAATTCTTTCTCTCTCTATCCTTCCCTTTGTGTATGTCTGCCTCTTTCCTGTGGTGTGATCTTTCTCTTCTGGACTAGCGAGTCTGGGTTATCTCCTTGTCTCTCGAGTTGTCTGTTTCTACGTCTCTTACTCCATCATCTCTTCCGTAGCCCCTCTGTATGTACATGAGGATAAATAAGTGAGGCAATGTTAACTTCATCACTGTTTATTTGAGTGTTTGTTTAGTTTCACCTCTACTGATCTTTACAAAACATCAAAGGCTACACTGCGGTGAATGTGCTGTGTTCAATGTTTGTTGGCAATGCCATGGAAAAGTAGCTTGATACACTTTGGCTCAATCTGCTCAAAGTAATCAGCTGTTAAAAAGCACAGAATGTAGCGATTACTGTTCATTTATGTAAACAAAGACACACAACCTGCTATGATAGCTACTTTGTTAAAATATGGCTGCCAAGGTACCTATTCGGAGACCCTCGTATTAATATAATTAGCTCATTAGAATATCTCGTGTGATTTAGGTGTGGAGGGTCGTTCTTTTCTTCAGCACAGAGACATGCAGTGAGTCTTACTGTGACCATTATCCGCTGAGATCAATGCCTCCATATGCCTCCATATGCCTCAAATCACTTTCCTTCCCTCTGTCCCGCATCCGTCTTCATCTCCCTCTCCCTCTATCAATAATTTACTCACAGACAGTGGCACATACACATTCATGTACATCCACTTACCACCTTCCCCCTATTTCTTATTCCTTTCTCGGTTTTCAAATCACTATTGCGCTCTCTATCTGCCTGTAACACTCCCTGAGCATTATTTCCTGCTTTCTCTCCTCATACACTCTCAGAAATAACCATTAGCACTGCCATTACGCTTGAAACATTTGTCTGTCTGTTTTCTTCCCTTTCCTGACATTTATGACTGCGTGTGCCACATTTATGGACAATTTGGCTCACTCAAAATCTATCACATAAAGAGGCGGTTTTTCTCAAGGTTTTTTTTCATAATGGCTGACCGCACAACCCTGAAATCTCCATCTCCGGGCTGACTTAGAGATTCATGACATCATGAGGCAGAGGCGACAGCTAAGTGACTGGCTGGCTTAGGCCTGTTCATTTAACACACTACAAGGACATGGGATATTAAAACGTCTGAGTAACATTAAGTGGGCTAATGTGTAGTAGAGAGGGGAGTCAAAAAAACTCAATAGATTTTGGTTCAAACCAAGCTGGAGATAACAATGTCGACCAGTCGGTCCTACTCATCTACTGCTTGTTTTTAAACTGCATTTATGTAATGCTGTTAACAGTCTTAGCTACCATTAAAAGCACATCACAACGTAAGCCAGCATTCACCTATTCAAATGCACATTCATGAACACATCTCAGAATAAAAGTCTTGTATTAGCAAATGAAGGGCCATCATATGTTTGTAGTTCAAGGTAAATGTTATGTATTATTTTTGTATGGACTGTGTGTCCGCGCTAACATGCTTACATGGCGAAATGAAAAGAAAGGTGAAGTGTAGACTGGGTGTTAGTTGGTAAAGCTTTAACAATGAAGGTGCCCTGACCTTAATAAAGTAGTCAGAGATGAGTTATGTTGTCATTTATAAGACTATAGCAGGTATTACAACTACATAAATCTCCCAATAGATGGACAGACATTATAAACTGGGGGCTGTGGCTCAGTGGAGAGTGTGTTGGACTTCGAATCAGGGGATAGCAAGTTTGAGTCCCACTGCAGTCAGCATGTCGTTGTGTCCCTGGGCAAGACACTTCACCCCAAATTGCTCATGTGGGGATTGTCCACAGTATTGAGTATGTAAGTCGCTTTGGATAAAAGCGTCTAACAAATGACATGTAATGTAATAAACATTATTCATTATTCTTCCTCTATCTGCACATTTTCCATTTTTTTTTTCTAACATCATCTCTTAAAGACATAATAGGCGCTTTCACACCGGAGTACTTTTCCCAGGAATAGTTCCGATAGTTCTTGGGATTTTGCGTTCACACCAAAACTATCTGGAACTAGAACCTAGTCCATGCGAAGCTTTTCACCCTTTTTCAGTCGCATTAGCATTATTAGCATTAGCATTAGCCCAGCGCACCAACGGAGAGAGACGAACTTATGGCAACAAAAAAGAAAACATGGGAGCGGTGGAGTGATGAGGAGGTGTCAGCGCTTCTGGCGATTTACTCGGAAGGCCCAACTCCGGGGACTTCCGGCCGGGGACTTCGGGTGGCAGTATACGCCGTGAAGCAGAAGAAGAAGAAGTGAAGTCAGCGGCTTCATTCGCGTAATCCTCCCTCAGGGACTTATTCCGGTGTGAACGCGATCTACTAGGACAGTTCTGGGACTAAAGAGTTTGGCGGGACTAAGTACTGAGAACAAAGTAGGGCAAAGTACTTGGTGTGAAAGCGGCTATTAGTCTGAATGGAAGTCGGTGCGGATCCTAAGAATAGCTTCAGTACAGTTTATATGAAAGTGGCATTTAGTGTGGCATCTGAAGTGAACTCTAAGGTAGTCTCTCTGTAATTACATTTGCCTGCCTTTGTAGGGATAATGGTGATCTTTGAGTGAACATACTTGCTTCCATGCCTGGTGTGTATACTTAAGATTACCGAATCATACTAAATTGAAACATCATTTTCTATTCATATATTCAGCAAGCATTGTGAATGTGTTTGACTTAAAGGTAAAACTTTCTATGAAAACCACATCACCTATATAATGCATTATGAGGGGAATTCACAATTGATTAAGGTTAGACTGAAGATTTGTTTTTGCACCAGTCATGCCTATAATTAAATATGGAGTTAAGTTCAATTTAAAGTATTGGTTCTCATTTCTGGTCAATATGCATTATAAGACCCATCAGTCCATCTTTAATTTATAAAAAAACAGATCAAGAAGTAACTTGTTTTTATTTCTGAGTCTATGGATTTTTGATATATTGCATCTTCATGTGTGATTATGAACCATTATACATGCATTACTGAACTATCAATCCCCTCAATATGCACTATAGGGTTGGACTTCATATAACTTGAACACAATTTTCTTTTGCAGCGTCACTTCTGTATCGACATTTCGTTTTTTTGCATTGTATAACCAAATATTCCATCTTAAACATGTACATAAATCAGTTCTAACCCTTGCATACAATGGTTGATAGCATTCCTGTCACAGCTGAAATTAGAATGGATGGGTTTACAAGTGCCTGTCATACGTAGCGATAAGCACTGCTACCTGCAACACCTCCTTTCTCTTAAGAGTCCGTTTCCTCTGCAGTGCCCCTGTCTGTCAGCTACATCTTAGTGAAGATCATCTCATTAAATCCCACATGAATCCTCGCAACAACAACTTCAATAATAATCTTTCTTCCTTTGTGCCTTTAATTCAGCTGCAAACATGACAGACAATAAGGTTGGAGTTGGGATGTCTTCAGGCAAGTACGACGGAGCTATGCCTCTTTCATTCTGCAGTGGCGCCAGCTGGGAGAGACGGAGCGGAAAACAGAGGTTCCAGAGCTGTCGAGTAAGCTGCTATCTTCATCACTTCAAAGTGTCGGTAGCACATTAAACGCACCATCCATCATACATCGCTGACACTGCTCACACAATAGTTAGCAGGGAGGATATTATGTTTGGCAATCTCTATGGAGCTGCTGTATTAAAAACTACTTGAAGTACTTTTTGAAGTCAGTCACTGCTCAGTGGATTGATTGATGTCACAGAACACAGAACAACCCAATGCTTAAAAAAAACACCTAGAACATAAATTATTTGCGCCAACGTGAGAATTTATTCTATATTACAAGATAATAATTTGTTTGCATCAAATCCCTCATTGGAGACAGCAGAGGTCATCAGTTAAATGTTAAAAACAGAGGACAATTAGTAACAAAATTACTTGTGAACCCTATAGAGACATGCTGAAAAGTGTTAACATTATGCTAAGCACTTAAACGCTCAGTGGGTAAATTGCTAAACATTTGCCCCTGTGAATCCTGTCAAAAGCAAAGTGGTAAAAGAAGAGGGAAAAATTATAAATAGTTTTTCTTTCATTCAGTTGTAGGCTATTACGATACAGTGTAATTACATTTGCTTCTTGATTAAGTAAACTTTTTGTTTTCAGATTAGCCCATAATCCCCTATAGACTTGCAATTTGTGCAGACACATCTTCTATAATTAGTTGAAAATCCTTCCAGAGGACAACAGCTTGCTTGTTCTCAACTTAAGGTGAACTCATGAATTCATAGCAACTAAACAGCGAATGATGTATTATTTGCAGAATAATTAAAGTTGCATTTATATCTGTATACCAGGGTTTCCGCTAGGATTTTTTCTCGCCGGTCAAATGTCCAAACTGAATTTATTTTACAGGACACATTTGAAACTTACCGGTCATGTTTCAATAACAATAATAAGAATTGTGTGGCAGAGTTTCCGTTAACAGGTAATTACCGGACTAGGAGCGGATATGCTGATGTTTAAAACTCAGTTAATGGGGCTCATTTTTATATTGCTTCAGTTTATAATCGTAACAGATCGAAAAATTCAGATTCATTTTTCAATAAATGATTCCACAAACAACAAACAACATAATTATTACATTCAAAGAAACTACTTGTGTTAGATAAAGTACATTATTCAAAAGATTACATTAACTTTGAATAATAACACGGGAGAAACGGATCCTCTCTTTTCCCCTCTCCCTCCCTCTCTCTCCTGACAGCCCGTCAGTTTCTCATGCAGCGCGCTAAACAGTGGGCGGGGCTTCAGGTCAGACTCAGCAGCTGATCTGATCTCTGATCTCTCTCTCGCGTCCGGTTACACTTCACTCGCGTTTATGTCCATATCGATCAGATCCAGCTCTCCTGATCGGCCTTTATAGAGAGCACAGATCAAGCTATTAAGAGTGAATATCGGCCGATAATGATCGGCGGCCAATCGATCGGAGCATTGGACATTATGACCAGCAGATTTTGAATTTACCGGTTTTTATTCAATTTTACCAGCTAAAAACCGGTAATTACCTAACGGAAACCCTGCTGTATACCTGTAGACTTTTGGACACAGCTGTGTAATATCATGTGCAATTAAAAGAAAGGAACATCACTGAAGGATTAGATAAGTCTGCCATCATATTTCTCAAATACTGTGCAGTGGCTTACACAATAAATGAAATAACTTCTGTGAGAATGGTGAAATTGTAATAATTCCCTCTTTTCACTTTTGGCTACTTGGTTTGGATGGATAAAACTTAAGTTTAGAATTAAAAACGTTATAAGTACAAACTTTGTAGCCTCAATTTTGACTCAGAATATGACCTGACTGACTATTCAGTCATAGATCAAGTGCTGGCCTCAATTTGAGTCTCATATTTTTAGAACACCATGCTCCAAATGCAAAATGTGGTCATTGCATTTACTGGAGAACATTAATAGAGGTTGTTAGAGGAAAGCAGAGGGAGGAAAAGTTCAGGATTTCCATAGTACACCATGTGCAGTAAAGATAACAAACTAACATTTGTACATACTTGTATTTATGAATGTATTAGATTAAATATCCCTTTTTAAATATTTTTTTATTTTTTATTGTGTGCAATAAAAAGAGTATTGTAGGTACTTGTAATAACACTCAAAATGGACAAAGGCATACACATTATTCAATTTTAATTATTAAGGGCTTCAAATTACATTGTGCTCCTGACTCTTTTCTGTTTGATGTTAGCTGTTCGTGATCTGCTCCATATTGCTGGAAAATGCGCAGAGAATCCTTTTATTTATTTATTTCTAGGTAACTTCATAAACCGGAGTACATATAAAACTAAAAGGGTACTTGGGGAGTGACAGATTTGGCAAAGGCCAAGCTCTATCTCGAAATGTTCATAAAAGTGAAAAATAATTTGTCGTGATTCAAATCCATTTAAAAATGTAATGGTATTTTTCATGGCCCATCTTTCACCCTTCCGACAAGTACAATAATAATTGGGCCATTCGGTTTTCCATGATCCTGCTTATAAACAACCAGATTTGGCTGTTTTCAAGTATTTTACATTAGTTAATTAACTTGTTGTAACATTTTGGGTGAGGTTATCTAATTTGAAGGCTCCATAAAAACAGTTACCTGGATTCTACATTTTCTAGTAACACTACTTCTACCTGAGTAGTATAAGTGGTCTACTTTTGCTGGTGGCTGTCCTTAAACCCCCTGACGAGCTGACAGGACACCATGTACCAACAGCTCTCATTCAGATTCTCTCCCCGAATCACCAGCTCCAGCTTTCAGTGGAATACAAATGGACCAAATGACAGCCCAATTCCCTCCATGTCAGGCATTGCTGCAGGGGAGGTCTGGCTTTCCAAGCTGGGAAATTGTAACTTTGTGCAACTAAAACCCACAAAAGACAACCTACTTTGCTCTGTCATGGCACCAGCTGAAGCTTGCCTTAGTGAGCCTGACATGTGATCAAACGCACAAATCCAAACATATGTGACAGACTTGAGTTCAACAACTCAAACACTTCCCCTAGCATTACTCCTCAAACCCATTGCCTAAGTGAGAAATGGGAATAATTTCTGTCGTGGAAGCCAAAATGTGCACCGGCACAAGAAATCGACAAAGTAATACTATCAGGTTGTGCTCTTATTGGACTTTTGTGGGTGATTACACTGGTACTTGCGTACCATGTTGTGAATGGATCTGGCCCTTCCTACATCCAGGATATGGTTAAACCATACACCCCAGCACGTGCACTCCGCTCTGCATCAGCCAAACGGCTCGCTGCACCCGCACTGCGAGGGGGACCTAAGTTCCCATCAGCAAAAACAGGTCGGTTTGCTATCCTGGCTCCAAAATGGTGGAAGTCGCTTTGGATAAAAGTGTCAGCTAAATGTAATGTAATTGTAACATAGCAAAAGGTTCAGTGTTGTGCCTTCAGCCTCCACCAAGTCATAAAGAAGATCAATCTAAACCAGTGGCACCATTTGCTTTCTCATTCAACACTGCTAACACTGAACATGAAGCTCAATAGGAACATCGATATAAAGGCAGCGTGTATATACAGGACATTCAATATTTCTACATTGACAGTCAGTGTGTGCGTGGGCTTGCTTTGAATACATAAGAATGCGTATATAGGGTTGAGAAGAGTTCAGGATTTATTGAATTCCAATTTACCAGGGACCTTTTGGATTCCACTTATTGATTGACACAATAGCTTCTTACCAATTGTTCCTTTTTACCAAACCCCTATACCAAGAACATGTGTGGAACGTGCAGTTCCTACAGTATCTATGCTGGAAATGAAAAAGGACTATAAACAACTTTTTTAAAAGCCAGTAAACTTAGCAATGATCGGACATAGAAAGATAGAAAGACAGATGATAGAAGTAAAGCCCTTGTAATCACATATATGAATGCAGTTATAGTTATATTTTTGTAAGATACTTAATGCACTGTGCTAGAAGTTAAAGTAGTTTAGAGTAACATTTGTGTTTGTCTGTGAGTTCAAAAATACCTTGGTAGCCACCCAGAGTTCTACTAAAAGTGAATACTCCCTTTGTTCAGCAGGGCTCAAACTAAATATGAATACATTATTCTGTCAATAAAAATACAGAAAAAATATACAGAGTAAATATTATTCTATTAGTAATGCCTGCCCACTCCTTTAACCAATCTCCCTTCCAATGGAACCCAACACAGTAAGCCTCAGGACCTCCGTAGCCTTCTTCTTCTCTGCATGAATGAAATCACTACTCTTCCTCCTCACAGTCGTACTGTATTATCCTTTAGGTCAAATTCAACTGACCCTATCTGAAACCAGCACCAGGAGGCCGCTGTGCCTTAAGCATAGCTGTTTGAAGATGAGCTATCTCCCTGACTCCTGCCGAGAGATCAGAAAGGGATAATGGATTTAGGCTAACGCCGAGGGGGGGTTTCACCTGAGGGAAACACTTCTTGCTCATTCTTTTCTCTTTTATTTATCTGTGGAGGGCTGACAGAACACATATGCTTTTTTCAGCAATGTTCTGCTTCACACTTGCATGGTTACACACATTTGGGAGCTGTCGGGTTGCGGAGCTGCTTCAGTGGAGCAGCTGGAGGTTGCTCAAGGACATTTTAACAGCAGCTGCTAAAAAAACGGAAATACATCATTGGTTCACTTCAGTTTTACATCCACCTTGATTGAGGTATTGTCTGAAGATGTGGAATTGCTGTGTATTATTGCCTGCAAACTATAGGGTGTCGCTGTGGTGAATACGTTTGAGGGTACTTGGGAGAATGATATGGGTAATGACTTTTAAGGTCCTTACACGCCAAGCTGATTTTTGTCGATTCGATGAGCGTCGTGTCACCATACTCAGATTGGTGTGTCTTGGTGTGTACTGTATCGTTGTGTCTTTTCAGCCGTGCAGACACCTTCCGCCGCCAATTCAACATGTTGAATTAGGAGGCTGTCGGCCAAAGAGATCACTCTGATTGGCTGTTCAGCTTTGCGAATCAGTGCATGAGAAGAGAAACGGAAGTGAGGGACCCAAACAAACTATTAAGAAGGCAAATCTGAGATTTAATTTAACTCCAGCTCTCGACACAGGTTCGGTAAGCCCCATGAGCTTCTCGTTGTAGAGTGAAAATGGAAGGCACGCCATTTGTTGTTTGTTTATATCACGCAGTCTGTTATTCTTCTATCGGTGTATTACGCTGTCTGTATTCCGGTTGTTGCCTCTTTTGAATGACGAATACACACTACCGATGACTACTGGTAAGGAGAGTTATTGCCACTCATGCATGCGCAGTTCGTACGTGCAACTTGGCCGTTGGCTGAAGTCTTTGCGGTGTGTTCCAGTGCATGGCCAAGGAGACGTGAGGCGACGTGAGGCAACGTGAGGCAACGTTCCGTTGGGACGTGTTATTTGGTGTCAATTTGGTGTCAATTTGGTGTGTAAGGACCTTTATGCAGCTCTGTTTGTTGAGATTTGTTTGTGTGTGTGTGTGTGTGTGTGTGTGTGTGTGTGTGTGTGTGTGTGTGTGTGTGTGTGTGTGTGTGTGTGTGTGTGTGTGTGTGTGTGTGTGTGTGTGTGTGTGTGTGTGTGTGTGTGTGTGTGTGTGTGTGTGTGTGTGTGTGTGTGTGTGTGTGTGTGTGTGTGTGTCGCAGTAAGAAGGGATCTGAAATGTTCCATAATGTGTTGAAGCTACCTAAATGCCACAGCTTTATTGCAGACAGCACTAGCATTTGTAAAAGAGATGTTTTTTAGATTGACATCTATGAAGCAAACAGTGAAGCTACATAACGCAATCTGTTTCCCTGCTAAAAACAAAAGATCAATTTGTATGTTATTGGTTTGGTTGGACACAAAGCACTTTTTCCTATTATAAGGCCTGTCTTACACTACCTGTTACCAAGAGAAGTTATCAACTGACTGCCTGACCAACACTTGCTAAACTATAAATCACAGCCCTGGTATGCTTTAAACGGAGGCTGAGTTTCTTTAATCAGGTCTTTTACTCTCTTTACCTGTATGAGATGTGTACCTAATATTTTATGACTACACAGAGAGAATATGAGAGATTCTTTGGTAGTTTATTAATTAATTTTCTATTTACTTGGCTGTCGTATTTAGCTATTTAATGGGTTTTACGGTTAACTTAACTTAACTGTTTTCAATATGCCCACATTAGCAAACAATGAAACGTATTAAATCAGACATACAACTGTTGTCATCAATGTCCATGTTTTACAGCATGCATTGTGCATCAGTGAATTGCAATTATGTTTTGCACTGTTCACCCAAAGGAATTCAGTCCAAACGTACTTTTCAGCTGTAAGCAGGATTTTTCCTTGGTTCATGTCGTGAGCCTGTGACAAAGCACGCAGCCGCCTCCCCATTATTATTATTATTAAAAGATAAATGGAGGACAGAAACATGGTGGCTATCTCCTACTTAACCAATCTAAGGCATTCCTTAACATGCCGACCTCACACATTAAGGAGAAGCCATTCCGGGGTCTGATGGCTGTGGCTAATAAGGGGGCATTAACCTTGAATACTCCCAAGGTCTCAGATAGCAAAGGGAACCCAGATGGGCCAGAGCTGCGTTTGCCTGCAGACAGATGGGTTTTAACGGTGCAACCGCTCAAGCTGCAAACGATTCCAAGTTATAACAGCGAGCACTTTTTTTTTTACACCTTCTACATTACCGCTGAGTTCTTTTACGTGTGAAGTTTATGACGTCAAATGGACAAGTAAGCTATTTGTAAAGCAGAATGACCAGCAATTATGGAGATTATTCACATTGGAATCACTTCACATGTTAAATATTTAGATTTAAACAGCACTTTAACACATGAAAAATCATTGGAGCAGTGTCCAACATGTCACAGGGATGCAGCTTGTATGGGTACACAAACATTTTTCAACGTATGGTGCTGGTCAAATGTTTTTCCAGCAACAAACAAGACCACTTTGTCTCGCTTTTCTGCTTTGTAAATAATATTTAAATCAACAAGGGGATAGGATTGTAGGAACTGCAGTGTCAATTTGCCAGGTCCCATTATACCTCTACCAAGTTGAATTGCACCCAGATGAATCCCCTGATTAATCATCTAGCACCAACATGAGGTTCATGTTTTTGGTTCAGAATGAAACATATCTATGATTGGATTGCCATACAATTTGATACTGATATTCCCCAATGGTGAACCATAACAACTTTGGTTATCACCTGGCTTTAATTTAGTGCCATCATCAGGTTAAACACTTTGGTTTATGACAAAACACATGCAAAATGTAAAACATCACCATTAGTATTTTCTACTAAGGTAATTTCCTAATGCACTTGGATGCAATTGCTTTTATATATTGTGTTTAGTGCAGTTTAATTTTTACTTTGTACTGTGCAACTTCTGGACAAAAATTACTCAAATCAACAAAAAATTGTATATTGTGTTCTAAGTGTTGCTGTTTTGTTGTTCATCAACGTCCTTGTAGTTAGCCATATGTTTCCTTTTCTCACATTGTGTTTGAAGGGTCTCTGAAGTACCATCTTTCTGAACTGACTCAACAAGCTGCATAATATGATTTATTTCCTCTTACAGCCTAAGGAGAGCCATTTTGTCTTACAATCCTTGGGAGCCTTAACCTTGTGATTCTTACAAGCTGTGCTTTTTAAACGACTACACATTTTTGAAGGAGCAAGGTAACATTTCTCTCGTTTTAACTTTGTAGTTTACATTTGTTATTTTTTTATTAACCTTTCTCTTTCTAAAACCCAGCAAGCGTTCCACATTCAAAGACATCGAAGTAACAAAAGACACCATTGCAGACTCATATTTTGCCTCTGTAAAATACTTTTATGAGTAGTTACACAACATGCAAGAACAACCAGATATCCTCATCCTCCTGGTGACATAAATCATCCTCTTAATCCTTGATGGTCATTTATACAGCATTGGAAGTGTTGATAGTCTGGATTTGCACAAACATTGATCAAATTACTAAGGCTGAGGGTGTCCTATGGCTATTGTGTCAGCAATTGCAGGTGAGATCGTTTCTCCTCAATGAAGAGTATGTAGTGTGCTATTAATCTTTGTTCTCTCGGAGGAGCAAGTAGTGTTATAGCTCTTTCTGCAATACTTCTGAGATGTTTAGGGCCCAGGGCAAAGTAAAGGTAGGAGATGTTTGCTAGAAGCTTAGACTGCACTGAGCAATCTGTACCGAAGCAAAGGGAATTACTTTGTTCACTGAGGGGACTGGAGGGTAGGTAGTTGGAGAGACTGATTTGAGAGAATGGCTGATTAATAGATCCCTGTAAGGGATTAGGCAAGGGTTGGCAAACTTGTGCTGAAGAATTAAAATAGACTTTCCTCCCTCTGTCTACACTAAACTTTTAACAGAGAGGGAAATCATTAAAAATCCAAATGAAGAGCCCATTGTGAATTTATGAATAGCAAATTTGGTCTCAATTATCTCCCACCAATAAGCTGTCACTACTGAGGTAAGTCATGTGGGGTTATAAATACCTGATGTTATCTTCAGAGAATGAATGGTGATCATCCCATCATAATGACTCGTGTCTACTGACTAACCGGCCTGAGTTACTGCCTGATGTAAACAGATACATTAATGCTGCTTCGTTAATGAAATCAAAGCTCACAGAGTGACTGAGACACTAATTGTTAAAACTGTCTTAATAATAGGTCGGGCTCATTACGGAACAAACAATGAATGTAGATTTCTTAAGTCTGTTCCTCATGTCTAAAATCTCGATCATTCAACGGCAAACGGCAAGATTACCAATATATTCTACTTTAAAGGAGAACTATCATGCTATATTTGAATAATATATTGTAGGGCCATACCTATATAAGGTATATTTATACGTTTTCTTTTAAAAATACCAAACAGATCATGCATTTTAGCCATGCCTCATTTCGCTCTATTTTTTGCATGCGCTGCAGCTGACCACGCCCCCCTGCAAAGGAGGGGGCCGAGTTACGAGTGTCATGTTACCATGCTGTTACCATGCTGTTACCATGCTGTACCATGCCACGGCAACCTCTCATTCCCCTGATTGGTGGAGAGTTGGCCATATAGGCGGAGTTCCTTGTCACTGACATAAGACTATTTTCAAATCTGTATCAGATCCGTTGCAGCCCCGTTTTTAGAGATTTTGGGTATGGAGGAAAAGAGATCAGGGTTGTGTTTTCTGACACTTGGTGAGTTCCCTGACACACCGCCAGGGTTGGGAGGGTTACTTTGTAAATGTAATCAGTTACTGATTACTGACTACATGGCTCTGAAAGTAATCCGAATACAGTTACAGTTACGTGTCTTAAAAAAACGTAATCAGATTACTTTTAGATTACTTTTGGATTACTTTCTTTTTCCATCACAGATGGGTATGTTTCGGTGTACAGGAGACACAAAAAGCAAAAGGAAACTGAACGTGTTTTTACTGTTTTAATAGCTTATCAAGAGCACAACTGAAACATAACATCTGAAACGATGTAACAACATAATACACTTTTTGGGGATGCAGCTTGGGATGTGAGGAGTGAGGGACACGGCTTAGAACGGGCCTGTCGCCTTCTGTCCTGCCAGTGTTCGCAGGAAATGAATTAAAATGTCGAACTCGGACTTCATTTTAAGGACATTTCGGCCAGGGGTGTAGAGCTATATTTGTTTAAGCACCGGATTGGCAAAACAGGAGAGGAGAGTGTGTGCACCAGTCTGCCTTGATCTATGAATTCATGTCCGTGACACTCACAGTATCTGCTGCCCACAGCTGTTTTATAGAAGGAAAACCTCCTTCACTTCATGAAATCTCTGCAGCACCAGTTGGCAGCGGGAGGGTTAACTCAGCCTCTGAGAAGAGGAGTGAGCAGTACCTTTCACGCACCGCCTTCGCTGTGTTTACCTTCAGAATCATAAGGCTAAAGGGCGACCGCAGGCTGATGTGTTTTAACCACACACACACACAAACACACACACCACACACCACACACACACACACACACACACACACACACACACACACACACACACACACACACACACACACACACACACACACACACACACACACACACGATTTAAACGTAGACTTTTGTTCCTCCATGTTTCGTTGTTATTATTTCACTGAGCGGACCCGCGATATTTTTTCAAACGCTTTTTTGGCCCATCTGCGGCGGTAATAGGTTTTGTGGGCTGTGATGATTCGGCTGTACCTTTAGTAAGGAATATTAAATGTTGTGAGGAAATCTTTCCACCAATAATTCCAATAAGTAATCCAAAATGTATTCACTTCAGGTTTACGAAAGCAACTGTAATCAGATTACTCGTTTTTCAAATGTAACGCGAGCTGAATACAGTTACTTGATTTTTGTATTCTGATTACGTAACGCCGTTACATGTATTCCGTTACAACCCAACCCTGCCGGGGACACATATTCATGTATAAAATACGTACATAGGTGCATTTTGCATGATAGGTCCCCTTTAATATCTATACATCTAATCTTTTTATAATGATAAACAAAAGCTGCAGAATAGAAAAGGAACCTTGCAACTGGGGTTTTTGCCAGTATCTGTATCGACACAGTGCTCTTCTGAGGTGAATTTTTGTAACACAATTCAAGTCATTCTACAAAGAAACACAGATCCTTTAAGTCCGCGTCACACTGTCCCGAAATTGACACCAGATGGACACACAAATATGGAAATATGAATTTCGCACGAAGATGGCCCCGAACTTGGTCAACGGCCAAGCAACAGCTGAAGCAACTACGATGCCTACAGAAGGCCACACGATGGCGCCCGAACCACACACAAAGGCAACATTTGCATTACATTTAAGACATACAACTGCAACAAAAGTAACAAAAACAATTATGTTAAAGTACTCTGGGACTTTACATTTTGGACACTTGAGATTGTATATAATACAAATTCTCACTGATATTTTCAGACTTTGTTCCTTACTTTCTCCGTCTTTATATGTAGAAGATATTAAAGTGGACCTATAATGCTATATTTTAATAATATAGTGCAGGACCATACCTATATAAGGCATGTTTATACTTTTTATCTTTCCAAATACCAAACAGATCATGCATTTTAGCCATTCCTCATTTCGCTCAATTTAACACTGTCTTTGCATGGGCTGATTCTGTGAGAACAGCACCATCTACAGGCCTGGCATATGTACTACAGCGTCTCCAGCGCTTTCAAACGGCAATGTCCGTGGCTGTCTCCTCCTGATTGGTGGAGTTGGCCCAATAGCCGTAGCGCCACTTCTGTGACGTCACAGAAGTGTTCAAATCTGGATCAGTCTGTATCACATTCGTTGCAGCCCCTTTTTAAGAGATTTGGGTATGGAGGAAAATAGAGAGGGTTGTGTTTTCTGACACTTGGTGAGTTCCCTGGAACACCGGGGACACATATTCATGTATAAAATACATACAAAAGTGCATTTTGCATGATAGGTCACCTTTAAGTTTTCTCTGTCATGTTGTTTCCATAGCAACAACAACTTCCTGTAAACAGCGTAAACTTGCCTTCAAAATAAAAGCATCTAAATAAAACAGGAAGTTAACCTAAATTACATGTAAGACATACAACTGCAACGAAAGTAACAAAAACAATGTAATATCCTTTTCAGTTTCACAGAACACAAATTGGGTTTACATGATTGCAAGGAAACATTGCACACCGTGGTCCCATCTCGATGTCATCATACTATTATACTATGTATACTATATGGCTACACGACGATAATGCAAGGGCTTCACGTAGTTGTGTTGCCTTCCTAAGACAATCGGACAGCTTCTTGTTTCCTTCGTATTGTCTTCGTGAGGCGAAAATATGACCTCACGCTGGCCTTACGAAGGGCAAAATGGACGCACAAATTCAACACGAAAATGAACCTTCGCAAGGTTTTTCGGCAATTTTTTGTCATGCCAAAGATTTTGCCACTGCTCACGAAGTTGCTGCCTGAGCCTGAGAAACTCCACCGGTGTTCATACGATGGCTTAAGATGCCCTCATGAATGGCCTGATGTTGTTACGATCAGAGCCAAATTTGAACATTTTCTTTATCGTGTGTCCATCTGGTGTCAATTCCGGGACAGTGTGATGCGGGCCTTAGCTGATGCAACCGAGGAGCAAAATATTGCATTATCATGTAGATGACAATTATTTAGCTTTATCCTTTGAAGCCAATATCTACACATGAGAGTGCAACCGACTTCCATGCATGGAATGCCACCATTCTTTTGAGACAAAAAGCTATTAACAGATCTGAGCCTTTCTGTAAAATATGACTATAGGTGTAAGTGCTTCTGTTGGAATCTCTACTCCTCAGATCATAAAGTTCATTCCAGAGAGGATGAACTTTACAAGGCCCTATTTTTGGTCGTAGAGGCTCTTTAATGAGCTAATCATTAACTGCGAGGCCCGTCTGCATGGTCCTTTGCAGCTTCGACCCACACTAACACACAGGCAGACACAAACACACGCATACAGGGATACAAACAACAGCTACACTAAGTTAGACACACATGCACACAAGCTGGAATGACATTTGATTGGCTGTGTTTCTGTGGTCTAATTGAGTCTCCGGAGATTTGGGTTGGCACCCAGAAAAGCCTCGGTCCAGCCAGTCAAGCTAGAAACAGATGACAGCAACAAGGAGAGGTTCAACACACACAATGTTTGCTTTTCAAACAAATTCAACAACTCAGCCAGCCAGAGTTTCATCTTAGTAAATTGACCTGTCTATGTTGATTATTTAAAACAAATCTTTTAAAGTTGAGCTATTTCGACTGCAAGGTCTATCCACTTTAAGTCAAAAGTCAGTCTTGAAAAGTTTATCCCAAATGGTGTCTGACCTGGACAATTTACACGGCCCCAGCTCTACGTTTTTCTAGGATATCACATAATATGCATAGTTGTGGTTTGTATGATTGATCCTGTTCCAATACACAGTTTCATTGCAACATATAATATAGTTAAAATATATCCATTGATTTCAGTTATTCCATTCATTAAAATGCTTGTACTTTTTCAATTGTCAGAAAAAAGCTTAACAGGTTAATGGATAATGGATTATGGCTATTATTGCCCAATACATTACATTTCTTGTCCACTTGGTGGGGAAACAGACAATCACCATATCCATCACTCACAGATCAACCTAACCCAACTCCTGAGAAACATAATCTGGTAATTTAGCTTGAAATGTATGTAGTGACAAGACCTCATCATCGACGACGAAAACATCAACCCCAACCCTGCCAACAACATCCCCTTCCTCCATCTATGACATCTACATAGAAGCCAGACTCAGACACATTCTCAACATTTGCTGGGACTCACACAGCAATTATTGTCATTTCTTCAATTGGCCTCAGAAATTAAAACTGGAACCCCAAACACACTGTCCAATAATTTGTATCAGTGTCTAAGCAATCAAGCACCACCTTCCCCAATGCAGATGTCTATTTCTCCCTCATCAACTTTTCCACATACCTCACATCAACACAGCAACATTCCCTCACAATAATCAACAACATCTTAGCCAAACACTTTCCAACACTCACTCGCCCTCCCAGAACACAAATTCAACACAGAAGAGGATCATCTCACTTAGACCACCACCAAAGCCAATCGCTTATTCAGGAATTGGTGCAACCAACTCCAACTCAATTACATAAAACTACTTACACACAAACACCCACCCACCCACCCACATATGGGAAGAAAAGTGCAAATTATTCCTAACCTGGAACCTCAAACCCCAACCCTAACCCAAACCCATACCCTAATCCTACTCCTGGGAAAAATAATCAGGTCATTTAGTTTGAAATGTATGTAGTGGCAAACTTTATTTTTCTGTTGCTTGGTGCAAGGCAGGTAGCTTTATAAAAAAAAACTGCTGTGCTGAAAATGAATAATAAACATTTGATTAATTAATAAAATAAATATTTAGTGCAGCTTAAGGCACACTTTGGATATTGAAGGGTTTAGATGGCTTATTATTTAAAAAATGAATATATAGTAAATATAACAGTTACATAGTATTTTAAATCCTTTCAGATAAATATTATTTCAACATATTAATAATGGAGCTTAGAAACCCCTGCCACCTGTCTTTACTGTCTTGCCCTTCTAAATCCTTAGCCCAAAGTGCACGTTTACCAATTACCCACCTCACGATAAACTCTCACAGGTTCAAAGCTCTGTCTGACTGGCTGGTTGAGCCATACATGCTCCCTGTGTAGTGAGAAACATCTCAAGTCCCTAACTGCCGCGGTTACCTAGTAAATGATTTATCCCCATGGCACCTCTACACAACTGTCTTAGTAATGCTTCACGTAGGTCGTCTCCAGGAAGTGAGGTGGGCGAAGCTCTGTGTGTGTTTCCTTGTGTGTGTGTGTGTGTGTGTGTGTGTGTGTGTGTGTGTGTGTGTGTGTGTGTGTGTGTGTGTGTGTGTGTGTGTGTGTGTGTGTGTGTGTGTGTGTGTGTGTGTGTGAGTGTGTGTCCTACAGCGCAGGATCTCTTTTTATTCCCTGCTGTTAAAAAGGAACTCTTACAGACTGCTTTTTAAAACTTGATGCTTAATTTACTTTGCAATAAATCCTTAAAGTATAGCTCTTTCACAGAACTTGCCCTTTTAGTTTCCTGTCTGAACTTCTTCTGTCTGGGTCCTCTTTTCTTTTGCTTGCCATTTCCTCCCCTTACTTTTATGTATTTCACTCTTCACCTACAGGCTATAGAAGGTTTAGATTCTACTGGAAATCTCTTCTCATTTCCAGTACCTTCATCTCCCCTATTCTGTTCTGATATACTGTACCCTTCTGCTTCCTCTTCCTGTCCTCCCCTTTGCTCCCTCTTTCCCTATCTCACCTAGGATATTCTGCTTTCATCTCCTTTCCTTCACTTTCCTGTTATCTCTTTCTGTTTTCCTTAATTGACTCTTCTCCTTCATTTCATCTCATCTTTGTGTTGAAGGATTAATAGCTACCAGGTTACACCCTGCAGAGCAAAGATGTCACATCCTCTCACCCGGAGCAAGTCCTGAGATGAACTGCCGCCGACTACCTATTTATCATTCTGTGGCTCTAGATGCCTGAATGTGGAATAAGTAAGGGTGGGAAAGATAATATTGAGCACACATGATGAGCTGCTCTATTTCATAGCAGCTTTTCTTGCTTGTGTCCCCTACACTTGGCCTCAGGCTGTTTCGTTTCTGTTGAAAATAAATACTATATCTTTGTCTGTCATTCTGCCGGTGTCTCTTTATATAATTCTCCATCCTCTCCATCTCCTCCCAAATACAACCTCCTCCACAGACATCTGTGCTGGTTAGCCAATGCCAGCGGTCAAGTCATCTGGGAGATAATAATGTTTCCACCACAACACACAAACGAAGAAAGTGGCTGCCCACTCTTTCTGTACTTCTTCTCTTCAGACTTTCTCCCTCCATGCCTTTATATATGTTGTTGCTATAAGGAAGATGCAAGAGATCAAATACAGATCAATACAAGCCCTAAAGAGTCAGATACAAGGAAAAAACATCCAATAAGAGAGATGAAAAGAGATTAAAATACACAACAAGAATATGATGGTAAGTAAGTACACCCTTAGAAGCTGGATTATTTCCAGCAGTTACCAGTACAGTAAGTCTCACTGTTTAAAGGATTTTGAAGGAAACAACAGGTGTTGAAAGTGAGATAGAAATCGTCACAGGAAACAAGAAGCTATACTCTACACACTAGTAAGACCCCTCTCAAATTAAAAGAAAAACACATGGCAATTTCAGATAATAGCTCTCATTAGGTGTATGTGCATTACACCAACACGGTATAAAATGAAAAGAACAAACATACTGCAATTACGTTCCTTTATTATCTTCAAATACGCTAGTTTTCAACTTGCCTAATTAGCTGCAGCCTAATTAGCTGTGGCACATAACTGGAGCAGCATCTGGATTTTAGACGCTTAAAGGGGTGGTGAAGCAAGTGCATGAGAGGGGCTTTTTTGCACAAGAAAATGGAAAGGGCTCATCTTCAAGAGAGAATAATGATATACAGAAAATGCCGTGGTAATGAGGTTTAATATTTTGAAAAGTGTCCAACGTTACATTTTGCCTTGATGGTGGTGATTTATAAAAGGTCAGGGCCGAACACAAAAGGATGAGAAATCCTCCCCTGAGGCGTTTTTAAAATAAAGCCTGTCTTAATTATAATGACAAAAGCCCTTTACATTATGTTAACATTCAATATAAACTTATTTATACAAACAAGCTTTTAACTATTCTGTATTTTTCCCTTTCAGTTAGTAATAGCCAGAATTATTTTGTCAACTCTGATGCAAACCTCCGGCAGCTCATGCCTGGCAACGGAAGAGTTCTAATCTTTTAGGCGACCACCCACTCAGTAGCTGAATAACAACAAGATGCGATGAGGGCGACCTTCACCGACGGCTTCATGAAATCCATTAGAGGTAAATTAATGTTGAAATATGTGTGTGGTTGTATGTGTATGTGTGTCTTGACGCATTCGAGGAAAGTGATCAGGGAAGTTAGCCTGGCCGAGACCATTATGATGTAAAATTGCTGTTTTTAGAATAATATAAGTAAGGTATGAGTAAAGTAAAAATACAGATAGATGAACAACCCCAATAAAAAGGCCACTCTGCTTGATACATCCCAAAGTAATACCTTAATCCAATTCTCAGGTAATCTTTTTTCATTGTAAACAAGAACTCACATTTTCAAAAGCTAAGGTTGTTCCTAAATTAAAGTAGAATCAGCATGAGCAAAGGTGAGACACAGGTGTTTAAATGCTGAGCTGCCAAG
Source organism: Notothenia rossii (assembly GCF_949606895.1). Taxonomy (NCBI): domain Eukaryota; kingdom Metazoa; phylum Chordata; class Actinopteri; order Perciformes; family Nototheniidae; genus Notothenia; species Notothenia rossii. The sequence goes on along the minus strand of NC_136907.1, from coordinate 58,703,793 downwards.
TCAGATGATTTCATCAATAAAAATCCTATTCAAATGAAGATATATTAAAAAAGAAAGTAAATTCTATTAAAAAACAAAACTCCCACCTTTACCACCAAGTTCTACATCTAGTGGCTGTTTAGCCTTATGTTATCTGTTCAGCTTCCAACAGACGTGTTGCTGCCACTGGCCATTTGTTTGAGAATGATTGCACAAGGACTCTTCCTGAAAATAGCAATTATAGCTGAGCAGCCAGCTCCATGAGTCCGTTCGCTCTTTAGCCTTTCACTGCTGATATTAAACACAAGGCCTTGAGGGCCAAAGATGTCAAGATTTCAATGGGGGAGGATAACTTGGATCTTTCTTTCTTATGTCCTATGTACGTCTACTGCAATAATACATAATATATTATGTAATGAATGTATTTATTCCAGCAAACACTTACTGCATAGTGCCCACGTTGAGACAATTGCCTCAGGTGGTTGCTCTGTATAGACATGGATATAGCAGTGACCTTAAAAATGATATTGCTTATAGTTTATAGTGTTGCAAATGGTCCAACTTGTCAAAAATGCCAGAACAGCCAAAGGCATTCTTTTAATTATGTATTGCACAAAGGCATGTAAAGACAGGAACAAGCTCCTCTGAACTCTGAATTCTCAAAGTACTTTCAATTATTGTGGGATACATCTTTATGCAGATGACACTATTTTATGTGATACCATCTCTCCTTTAAAACACATCAAAACGCTCTTGTAACTTTAAATTAGTATGTCATGCAAATAAAACATCCATTCCCATTCTCACTGCCAATAGATATCATTTCAAAAGTGTCACATAAAAAAAACAATTGTAGTTACTGTTTCAAAGGCAGCCCAAGCCACGGTCCTGTAAACACAGAAACAGTAGAAACGTAGAAAGTAGCTTTTTTAGATTAGGGAGATTTAATTGATATATTATATATATGTCCCCATTCTGAAGCCTTTAGATTCTGTTCACTATTCCACTGGGAACACTCATTCTTTTTCTAAATGTAACCAGTTTATTCCCCATTTGGATTAACGAATTTACCCACGGTTTACATGCATTATGTGGCAATATTTGGCTCTGTTTAGGTGCCTTAATCCTGTACAGCAGTTGATATTTCTATTGATTTTCTTACTTACATAAATCTTAATTTCCCCTTCTGTATTTCTTTTTATAAAGTTAATATCAGATTGGTGAGCACCATTTTTCTCAGTCTTTTGTCCTTTTAGTGTTATAACATTGATATTGAAATCTCATTATCTTTAAGAGCGGCAGCTAATGGTAGCATATGGTCATCATACTTGACTGTTTGATAAAGAGATGTCAAGTTGAGTGCAGCAATTTCTTTGGATGGAATCATCAAGTGAATCACCCCTTATTCTTAATACTCTTTCCTTGTCTGTTAGTTTCATGCTTTAAAAAATGAAAATAAATTGGCAAGAGAAATAAAAAAGTATCATTTTGTTTTTATTCTCAGGAGAAAGTGATAAGCTTTGGGGAAATGTGGAATTAGTTATGCTTGCTATACTAATCACTCAATGGATATTCTGGGTGAAAAGATCTCTCTTGGATAGACATTTCTGAACTGTAAAATCAAATTTGATTATTTGGCAATTGGTTTCTAAACATGCCATGTTTTAAAGGCTCCCATTGTTCAGTGCCTGGCAAGATGAACATGCTGGACTGTAATAAAACCCTTTATTCAGAGTCTAAGCACATGCTGCTTAACTTTGCTTTCACTCCAAATGTACTTTGAGACCGTGCCAACAACAGCTGTAACAAACATGTGCCAGATGAATGAATTGAGTTTGGGATTCCAGCTAAAAAAGAAGAAAGAAAGAAGGAGGACCAGTCTTAAAGAGAATAAAAAAGACAAAAGAAAAAAGGAAGAAATGAAGAAAAGACAAGGGAGACTGCCTGTGCCAAACGCAGTAGAATAAATGAGGGAAATGAAATGAGAAGGTAGAGGAAGAAGTGTTGCCAAATCTTGAGCTGAGGTAAAACTCATCTCTGGGAAAAAAAATAATCCCGCTTTCTTTTGTTGTTTTGACAAATCCAGGAAGTGCTTGTTCTACATCTACACCCTGAGACGGCATGCTTTATGGCGGCAATAAAGATGGAAATGAGCAGAGATTCAAAGCAGCGGGGTCCTGATAGTGTTGAGTGGAATGCATGCCAGGACTATTTGTATGTGATACCAAGTATCAAACGGATTCCTGTTAGCTTGCAGGGATGCCTTTTCATTAACATAATGGAGGAAGAGAGACAATTAGACGATTTGTACTGCATCGCTTAACTACAAGAGGAGGCACGCGATGCAGAACAGAGCAGGTTCTAGAAACTGTTGGAAGATTTGTACTAAGAGAGCGACAAGTGTAAACATTTATGATCAGGATTTATGGATTCCTCCATAGTATACAGCTTCCAGCTAGATGTACCCCTCAGAAAGGGAAACAAAAGGAAAGGATGCTGAACAGTAAGATTTACACTTAAGTTTACTGATCTAAACAATATTGATGGGCCTTTTGATGGGTCAACACAAGTAATGTTTGGTAAGTGGTGCTGCCATACTTACATGCTCACAGTGACAATGCTATATTTGGTAGGACTTGATGCACATGGATGATAAAAAAACATTTCTGATAGCTTATGCTTAACGTTTAATGATATATCTCTCCCTCCTTTGGCCAACATTAATTGTAGACAGCAGGAGATTAAAGTCTCTCTTCTGGAAATCACTAGTATTTTTCCACGTTCTCTCAGTGGAGAGTCAAAACTGCCTCATACCCACCTTCGGACCCGGGAATTGAATCCCAATTACCAAGAAGCTCCGTCTAATGTTTCATGTATGAGTGACCTCATTAGTAACTTACACCCTCTCCTCACCCTCTGGAAAAGGTATGGTGGCCGAAAACTCACATTCCCCCTCATCGGCTGAGGTCATATCGCAAAGATCTAGCATAATAGGCTTGGTTGTTGGATGAAACGTTCTTATTGATATGCTTATGTTCAACCAATCACAATCACAATTCGACTACCCTGTGAGTTGGTCTAGCATTGTGTAACCTACTGTATGGCTCAGGATGGTTAATTCATTCTGGAGCCATCCTTAGGGAAAAAGGACTTAAATCAATCCTGCTGACTGAATATATCCATTTATTCATCATTTGTGAACTTATTTGAATGGGACTCACTTATTCCTTAATTTATTTAAATACCAAAAGTTTTTTATCTGATGGTTTTGGTTACTTTTGTTGTTCACATTGGCTTTTGTTTAAGTGATTTAAGATTAAAAGATAATCCAACATTTTAAAAACATTTAACCATTTAACCTTTTCTAAAAGTCTCAGTAGAACATAAGAAAGCACTGACAGACTGACTTAGGTTTCGGTCTTTTCATGTTGCCTGTTTTTTGAAAATTATTTCATGGTACCGTACCATACGGTATAGTATGTTGGAAACCGTGACATCTGACCACTAAATATAAAGCTTAAAGGTCCAAAATGTCATACAAATAGTATAATGTCCATGTTCTGTCGGTTGAAACACCAACGGTAAAATAGTTCTGGACTCAACTTGTTCACACATTAAGTCTTTTTTGTCCTCCTTCTGCCTCTGTGAAACACACGAACAATCTCTCTCGCACACATGCTTTGCTCGCAGTTGTTTTCCCCTCGCCACAATAAATGTATCAGCCCATCACAGCAGACGAGATTCAGACAAACTTGCAGGCTCCCCCTGAAGATAAAAACCCACAAAAAAGCCAGACTCTTTGAAACTGTGTATGTGTGAAAAAATAGAGGATGCAAAAAATGGAACAGAGATAGTAAGACAGATAATGGGGAAGCTCTAAAAGTCAAACAATATTTGCCGTGTAGATTGCCTTACTCTCACTTTGCGTGTGTGAGTTTTGCTAAGTGTAAGAATGTGTATCCTTCATTAAAATGAGATAAAACTTTGATGATGCCCTGGATACATGCCTGTGGGTGTACAGTGCACGCCTGTCTGCACTGCCTGTCCTTGTGTGATATTTACGGAGGAGCCTTTCATGATATTTTTTAACTCAAAGCATACAAGCTTCTGAAATGAGTGAAGGCCTAATTTTTTTTGACAAACAGCACAAAGTCAAGCTCCTGACAAAGACCATAAAGTCAGCGGTGCACGAAAAGCCTCGCAATTACATGTCTTCCTTCTCTCTTTTCAAAACTCTGTTAGTGTATCTTTATAAAGATTTAATATGCAGCAAAAGAAAGCAACTCTGCAAAATCAGATGCTGTCAAAATGGGGCTAAGTGAATGCAGAGAAAGCTGTTTGCCTCCGTAATGTCACTCACAAAGCAATTTCCAAATAAATGGCATCACATGCACAATCCCCTGAATTCTGCAGGGAATTACAACACACTCAAAATGTAAGAGAAGCTGCCAAAAACCTGTCTCCAATTACAGCCGGCTTACACCTTCCAAGTCATTAGGAAGTGAGCTGGAGATGTAGTAAAAAAAAAAAAAAAGGAAAGAAGCTTCAGCCAATTTAGGAAGTGACACCTGAATGTTCTGCATCATTGGCACAATTACATCACACACCTGTGTCTCGTTCGTCGTGATGAATAGATCTGATAAAGCAGGCGGGATGGGTGAAAATCGATTTAAAAAGTGTGTGACTGTCTACCTAAGGAAGACTCTTCAGGCTAATACACAATTTTAACACTATAGGATTTAAACCTATTCACACAGTACTATAATATGTATAATAATGCAGTAGTTTCAAAAAGTAAGCTGAAAACAGAAAGGCAACATCCCAATACACAATTTAGGTCATAAGTTTTGTGTTCTTTAAAGGAAGTTGAGAAGATGCTGATTCCTCATTTATCTTTCCCTTAACTGTGAGATGTCAAAAGACAGCCCAGTGTAGCAACGATGCACACTACTGTGAAGTTATCCTCTTAATTTCACTCAAGGGGAAAAGGCCTCCACACTTTCTCTGCACAAAAACATATTTCCTAAGTATAGCTTTCCTAAAAGAATTACTCAAACTTGTAATTCAGCTTTATCCCTTTTATACTAGTACATATGACCACTATCACTACTACTTTTCCTTCTGATCCTGCTAAGGCAAAAATGATATCAGTATGAAGCGGGGACAACAGAATGAAGTGATACAAAATGAAGAATATTCAAAAGAGGATCTTAGATTGTCCTTGAAGTGCTAGTATTTATTATGTACTTAAAAGCAAAACCTGAAAGTTATTTTAGTTTATAGTTTTTAAACACTGTATAAACTGTGTTTTTGAGAATAAACTGCATTCACCTTTGAGCTATAAATCAGTTTACAATTTTCCAACCAAAAACATATTACTTTAAAAACATGAAGGCAGAGTGTGGGGTTTTTCACAAGGATGACAAACCTGGATTTTTGTAATTTTCTGCTTTAGTATTTAGGAGGTATTGGACTGTACAAGGCTTAGCTATCAGTACATTTGATCTGAACAGCCAGGGTGTATTCATGCTTCTTTGCTCTTGTTTAATTACTGCTGTTATTTGGAACAGCAAGGCTCCCACCCCCTCCATGCAGAGCGAAGATGAGGAAGATGAGGAGCACGTTCAGTCACAGACTCATCCATGTAACCCATCAAAAATACCTGCACTTTATGTACACAAGACTTTCGCCGCATTTCTACCTGCACATTTCCATGTTTATAATGTTTAACCGTTATACATTTCTGTATATAATTACATTCACCTGCTCAAATTCAGAGTTTAACTTGTGTCATTTTTGTTATTTCGATTCATTCTATTACTACATGTTTATTCTTATTTTGTCTTATTTTGTATTATGTGAATGTTGTTCTTATTATCCCATGTGTAATACCAGTGTTTCTGTCTTATTCTGTTGCTGCTACGACCTTTGAATTTCCCCACGGGGCTAAATTAAGGTCCATCTTAACTTAGCTTAAAAGCAACACAAGAATTTGAAGAGCAACAGAACATCTCCTTTAAGCTTGAACACTCCAAAAACGCCTTCTTACACCCACTAGACTAGACCACCCAAATAGTAATGACCACTGACACTGCTCAGGTGTATACAGTACACTTTTCCCGCTGACATTTTCAGAACTTTCAGCCTTCTTAATCCCTAATACAACCGACAGACATGCAAAAATCATAGTACTGTAGTAACAGATATACTTTTTGTTTTAATTTCAGTGCAGTTCAGTTACAGCTTGCATTGCCCAATGCATGTTTTGTTTCATCTGACAGCAGTGAAAGTGTCCCAAGACTGTGGTTCGGAACTGTTTAAGCTGTTGGTTTCCTATAGCAAGTCTTTGATGGTACAGCAGAGGGACAGCCGTGAACAGTAAAACATTTCAAACAAATCCCTGTCAACTCATAGTTTAGAACATGTATTAGTAGTACTATTCCTACATTAACCATACTTGGATAACTACTCTAATTCATACTCAAACACTACACAGAGTGAGAGCTATCTTTATTTCAGGGTAGACTGTGGAGTATATGCTGCAGGATTTGTTATGGGAGGCAATAGAGAACATCATGGATTTTTGGTTTTTGGGATACCCTGGAGGATTCCAGAATTCCTAAATTGGATTGATTAAAGGTTAATGCCTATCTTTACCACTGTTGTATACACCCAAAAAAACCTCACACACCACATCCTTATTTCAGGTAGTGTCCACTTCATTGCCCTCCCTACTAGTTTCATATAATACCAGCCCATACCTGAATCCATGAAATCTTGGTTTAAGCCCTGCCAGGCCCCTTTGCTCTTCTCCAGGTTCGCCTCCATGACCTTGATGTCAGCGAAGGGACAGTTGCACTCTGGGAAGCGGGGCGAGCAGCGGCACCAGCAGTCGTTGTTGCGGCAGAGCAACTCGCCCTCTGAGTTGCATGCCACATAGCTGAGGGCTGCCTCCACAAAACGCTCACGCAGGAACTCTGGCAGGACATCTTGCAAGCCTGATACAGAAAGAAGAAAAACATAGAAAGGTATTGGTTCATTTTCTTTGTTACAAGTTCTACTATGCTTCTATACATTATTTATTTTAAGTCTGAGATTAATTTAAAACATATGGATAGGGTTTGTACATTAAATGAGTGATTTTCTACTGAATTAAACAACATTTGAAAGAAAAATCTTGGCAAAGGATTTGTGATTGGCAACATAAATGATTTAAAGCAAAAAATAAATATTATATTTCTTTAAAAGCAACATTTGCTGTACCATTATCTGCTTGTCATCATTGCTTTTGGATGGAATTGTTTTAAAAGGCATCTTATTATAAAGTGTTACTGACAATATAAATTGATTGTCAATTATGGCATGTTCTAGAGGTCTATGACGCTATAATGGCAGCTCTAATTCCAGCTTCATTATTACACCAGAAATCAAGCTATTCAAATGTTCATCTGCACAGAGATACAGACATTAATAACATGTCCTATTGACACGTGCACAGACATGCTTATCATTTGGCTGTGTTTATTGTCAGGGATGCTCAGTTATGCAAATTTCCAATGGCTCTCTGTTCTCTGACTGATTGGCAAAGAGACTCCTACTCTGAATGTGTGGTGTTATTATCAGAGGAACAAGAAAATATGTTGTTTTCTCCAGAGCTGCTCGACTCGTATCATTTTCAGTGGAAGCTCTAGCAGCAGGTGCTGTGCTATACAATAGGTTTATAATCCTGCCCAGGGGTATATTTTAGTAGTTTTGCAAGCTTTCAGTGGAAACTGTCATCTAGTCTGCAGTCATCATAAACAACCTGCTGTTCCTTCCCACCGTGTTCAGGTTGTTTTCTATCTGCTGGATTTCTTTATTTCCTCTTTTCTCAGATTCTTTATTTCTTAGTTGTACAATGTGCATGAGGTGGGATTGAAATGTGTCCATCCTTTTTTTGTTTCAATGCAAAAGTATTGTAATAATTAAGGAGATTATGTCTCTAAAGCCTTTTATTTAAGATAAATACCTCATTAATCTGCAGAAAATTGCAAGAGAGAAACACTGAACTCTGCTCTTCCTGTAAGTCACTTCAGTTTTTCCAAATGAAGCACTGTTTAAAAACGTTATACTCCACACACTAAAAATGAACATTGATGTTGCTAATGCATAGCTTAAGATGTGTAATGTAGACCAGGGGTTCCCAACCATTATTGTGCCAAGGACCGACAGATACATAAAAAAATTATCGCGGACCGGTTGTCAATTTTAACTGATTTTAATATTTACTCACCAGCAGGTAGCAACAGAGACTAATTGTATGTAACAGCCTGAACAAATAGCATCCAGTCTGCAATGAAACGGTTGTCTCCTGTGTTTTCCTCTTCCTACTTGGCGCACCGGTAATTTTCTTGTGCGCACGAGAGGCTGAGACCTTAGGCTGAGCCGCCGAATCCCTCGGAACATCATAAAAAGCATGTTCAACTGTTTTCTGTTGAAAGTTTAACCAGGCTACTTTTTAAAAAACAACGTTATGATAAAAATATGTTTATATATTTATAATTCTGCAAATATTACGGTAAACTCACAGCTATTTCGCGGCCCGGCATTAAAAACCTCCGCGGCCCGGTACTGGTCCGCGGGCCGGGGGTTGGGAACTCCTGATGTAGACTACTTATTGAGGTAGAATCACACAAATAAATTCCCAAGCTATTTCAAACACTGTCTTTCTTCACAGCGGGGTAAAATCACACTTCAAAATGTTGCTGCTTTCATTTATAAATAAAAAATACAGTAACATGCTAATCATGCTGCCAGAGACTGACTACAGTCGATTAAACCAAATCAAAGGCTGATGTGTGTTCGTATAAGCACATTGTCATCTCTTTGAAACCAACAGGCGGCCTTCAGAATTCATCTGATGGTGCATGTGTGCCTCTCTGTCTAGTACTTATACAATTTATTATGTCAAAAGCTTCCTCTCTCTTCACTTCACAATCTTAGTCTGGATGAATTTCAACAGCCAAGTCAATCCTGCTTTGCCCTGGTATGAATATGCATGTCTTTTCTTTGGTATTTATTCTTTAAATGGCTTGGAAAGAGATGAAAGTAGTATTTTTTTCAAAATGCCATGCTTTGGCAGGTGCTTTGAGGAAAAGTGTATGTGTGTGTGAAGTTATAAATCTGGAAGGGGTTTCTTCAGTTTGGGAGACAGCTAAATAACACTCTTCCCTTCACCAACTCTCTCCCATTTAACCGTTTGCTGATTTGTCTTTCCACTTGTTACAATCACTCACATTTTGAAAGTAAAAGCAGTCATTTTAAACTCAGACTGCTCTGAGTTTGTAAGGATGTATCTATTTTTGCAACAGGCAGGGGCAGCAGTTGTAGTAATAGTTCTTTCCTGAAAAAAGCCATCAAAGTCAGTTTGAGTATAGAGTGAGAAACAGCTGGTTTAAAGTTTAAAATAATCGCAACCAGAAATCCCAGCATGTGTTTTAAAGTATTCTCCCTAACTCAATAGATGTTACGCCTCCAGGTTGCTACTTCCTTTGTATTGCAGTATGATTTATAGCCTCTCTTAACTTGAATTATAATTAATCTAACATTGGTGTCACTTTATTAATTATGTACTGCTCTGTGGAGGGAGTATTAAGACAACCCTTTAATCACTCGTTGAATCCATCACTCATCAATCCGCCATACTGTAATGGTTCCAGGCATAGAGATGTGGATTCGCAATAGGTACTCAGAGGTAAAGTACTTGAAAGCAATCAATCGTTTACTTTGAGCTCAAAGCACAGTTCTGTGACAGGTAATCTGTCAAAGAGGGCAAAGTAAGCAGTCAAGGGCCAGACAGGCGAAACCAAGAAAAGGTTGTGGTCAGCATCAGAGGGGCAAGGAAAAAGGAACTAAGGCTGGTTTGCAAGGGTTGCATAATGCATTAGGGTATTGTCAGGATAAGGGTTATAAGAAGACATCCCCAATCATGAGTGACCTTAGTTATTCTGAAATTAGCAAATCTTTTGCCAAATGACCAGTATTTGTGTTGCCTAAACATAGACATTTAACACTAGAACCGCCAACGGGTACATTTTACCCACAGCTGTTTCTTGATTATATGTAACTTTTTTTCAATAAAATATTCAAGTCTCCCAGTCCGTGACTTTTCCTGAAAGTGTTTTATGTGGCACCCTCTGTTGTTAAACATTTTCAATATGAAGTCAGATTGAAAAAATTGCCCAAAAAATTGCCATTTATACCCATCAGCGCCAGCGGGTAATATTTACCTTATAGAAAATGCAGTGATTTTCGCGCTACTGATCTCCCGCGAAAACATGACGTGTTGCTATAGCAACGCCTGTTGTTTACTGCGATTCCTTATAGATTAGATAGATAGATAGATAGATAGATAGATAGATAGATAGATAGATAGATAGATAGATAGATAGATAGATAGATAGATAGATAGATAGATAGATGGATGGATGGATGGATGGATGGATGGATGGATGGATGGATGGATGGATGGATGGATGGATGGATGGATGGATGGATGGATGGATGGATGGATGGATGGATGGATGGATAGATAGATAGATAGATAGATAGATAGATAGATAGATAGATAGATAGATAGATAGATAGATAGATAGATAGATAGATAGATAGATAGATAGATAGATAGATAGATGGATAGATGGATAGATGGATAGATGGATAGATGGATAGATAGATGGATAGATAGATGGATAGATGGATATAGATATATACAGTTGCAAGAAAAAGTATGTGAACCCTTTGGAACTACCTGGATTTCTGCATAAATTGGTTATACAATTTGTTCTGATCTTCATCTAAGTCACAACAATAGACAAACACAGTCTGCTTAAGCTAAAACCAAACAAACAATTATATGTTTTTATGTTTTTATTGAACACACCATGTAAACATTCACAGTGCAGGGTGGAAAAAGTATGTGAACCCTTGGATTTAATAACTGGTTGACCCTCCTTTGGCAGCAATAACCTCAACCAAACGTTTCCTATACTGTAGCGGACCCGTTCAAATCCAGTTTTGGACAGTCTGCCCTGGTTCCATCCCCTTTCAAGTGCTGTTCGACGCTCGGCGTAACCCTCAGAGCACACTCTCCAATCACAGGGCTTGAGGACTATCACAGGGTTTGTCAAGCGAAGCGGAGAGAATAATTACTTCCGGGTGTAATATTCTCTAAAGCAAATGAGCTGCTCCGACCCTCGGTCCTGACGGACTCCAACTTGTGTTTATTAATCAAACAAATAAATAAACACAAGGATAATTATGTGTTATTGTTGAGTAAATGGAGAATTGCACAGGGGAAAATAACGTAGTCTATCTATGCCACAATTTTAGATGCAGATTTTGTTAAACTAATACGTTTGCGCTGTGGACCAACACTATACATTGACGGGGAAGGGGTAGCAATAAAGATAACACCATTAAACAGTTACACAACATAACATAAATAATATCGATAGCAGCGTCCCTAGCAACAAGTAACAAGTAGTTAATAATAAAGACATTAAGAAAAAGGCATTTTAAACAGTCATTAAAAAGCAACACAATCTACCTGCATTGCATTGCTCTAAACGTGTAATAACGTGCTTTAACCAGTAGGTGGTTTGGGTTAGAAAGCTGTCAAATTTACAGTGTTAACAAAATAAATAAATAAAATATACTGCTGTTTCTGGTTTAGTTTACGACGGATATATTTAGTTATTGTTTTGATATTTGTAACACAAAAGCGATGGAAAAACCCCACAGCAACACAGAAAAGATGGTTTTAACATGACCCAGCGGTCTAGTAGTTAATAAAAAACAATAATATTAAAACAAAATATTGCTACTAACTTTATTGTGAAATTCAAACTGAACGGTAAAATAATAGTTTCAGGTCTATTCTGAGCCCGATCTCTGTAGATAAATAAAAATAAAGAACTATGACAGATGTGTAATATATTTAATGCAGCTGAACCATTTATTACAATGCATTCATGTGATGACTTTCAAAGAGTAAAGCAAGCACTGCTGAATAAAGTATGATTTTATCTTTTAAGAAACGTTTTTTTTCATATGGAATGCAGTTGGAGGTCGACCAATCACAGAGCTTGAGAACTAATCACGGGGTTTGTCAAACAGAGCACATGGTGTAGTCTTGAACTATAGCTGGGGATTCTGGGTAGTGTAGTGTCTTCTGCCATCCTTTACTCCGAAAAAATATTTGTTTCTCCGAATCGAAGGGGAAAAATAAAAAAGCATTGCACACAATTTAAACCAATCAATGTTGTGTGATTAACAAGGATAATCTGGTGTTTTTTAGTCGATGAGTAGTGCAGATAACATTGTAAAATCAATCAACAGTAAGGAGAATACTTACTTCCGGGTGTACAATTCCCGTTATCCAATGAGAATGGACGCTCACATTGCCTTTAAGGGCAGCCGACACAAACGAATGCCGTGCTTCCATGAGCGTCAAATCCCGCCGCAGATGGGAATACATTGCAATCAGTTGAAAGCTATTTGTGTCCCTTTATGAAGCTGAAGGAGCATAGGAGCGTCACAACTGCACGCCACGGGACCCTGACCAAGCGTCGCCATACTTGTCAACCCTCCCGATTTTTGCGGGAGACTCCCGATTTCATTGCCCTCTCCCGGTTTCCTCCCGGGGTCATATTTCTCCCGCATTTCTCCCGATTTCTGACAAAATCAGATTTACACACGACTATTTGCACTCGGACTTTAATACAGCTACACCATTGTTTGGTTTCCCTGGTAACACGTCTCTTTAGTAGCGCGCGCAACTCAAAGTCTGAGAGGGTGAGGCAGATATTCGCAAGGCAGTGCACTTACAACTATAATAAGCATGTTAATGTTAATCTAACAGCTCCGGCGATCCACTAGCGCCCCCCCCCCCCCCCCCCCCCCCTCTAAAGGTTGGCAAGTATGAGCGTCGCTCCTGGACGTTTATGGAGTGAGAGTGTGTTGGTTAGTAATATTGATTTCAGTAGCCACTTGTCTGGAAATACCGAAGACCAGAAACGGTTTTGAAAACTTTTGTCACGTAGTGATCGTCTTCTCAATAGAACATCTTTAATAATGTCTTCTGGCCAATCAGAATCAAGATAACGGCGTGGTGTTGTTGCAGGAAGTTCCGACGGAGAATACTTTTGCTGTAGTACAGGGGTGCACATAGCTGGTACACAGGTTATGTGCGTAATCTGAAATGCGCACCGTCACTTGTGTCACAAAGCGCATTTGTGTACCAACGTACTTATGAAGCTGCCAGCACATTTGATTACACCAGTAGACCAAAAATAACAGACCCACAGGATCAAAAATAAAAGACATAAGGTCTCTTTCTATCACTAAATCTGCAGAAGAGCCCACACTTACCATTTTACCAATTTGAAGCTCTTAAGCCTCGCTCATTATCAATACCCAGTCCATATCAGTGTATGTCTGAGTTTGTGTGTTTGCTCTGCTTCAGTTGGATGCACTCTCTGCAGTAGAGGAGATGATTTTGCTACTCTTGGAGTAAGCCACTGCTCTCAAAACCTCAGGCTTTGGCGACTGTGCTTCAATATACGGTACAGTACAGATGAAGCTGCATCACACACTCATTTTGCGTTTCTTTATGCGTATCTCTTTGCTTGCCTGTCGTTTTCTTTTTTCCAACTGGCTTTAACTTGAATAATCTGCAGTATTATCTAAGAGAATGAAATACACATTTTCTCCAGAAGGGTTGCCATTTGTTTTGGACTCTCTTGCAATAACTATATGATCTTCCAAAGATATTCAGCTACATGAGGGACATGTAGGCTACATGTAAAATGCAGACTAGTAAGTTTTGGAAAAGATAACACCTTGAGACTATTAGGCAAAGTAAAATGCCCCCATAGCCCAACATACATTTTTAAAGTATAAAGTTACATCTTGCTCTCTCCATTTACATCCCTATAACTATCCATTTCTTTAAAAAAAACAACTCTACATTTGAGGCCACAGTTTGGTACATTGAAGTCAGAAAATGCAAAGGAATGTGGCTAGCGAACGATATGCTGTGTTATGTAGTGACAGGTGGTGTGAGAGTTTGTTTCACCGACTACCTAGAGTTTGGCCTGAGCAGAGAGAGGCACTTAACATACCTCTTACCCTGCAGGAGCTCACAAGAGTCATACAGCATCTATCCCCAGGCCCTGATACCACTATTGATGGAATTCCAAAAGAGTTCTGAAGGCATGATTGTGGTGCTGTGGGGGATGATCTGTTAGAGGTGTTCCTGGAGTCCCTCTGAAAAGGCCACCAAGCAGCTATCAGAAGGAGGTCCTTCTCATTTAAAAGTGAGTCCTGAGGATCAATTTTTGAGATGGCATTTTAACCTGTTAAGCCCGAGCCTTTTTTTACCACCTTCCGAGGTAATACATTAAGAAACTGCCTTGACTGTGAGATATATTAGGTGCAAGTCAATATTGGCTCTCAGAAATATCTTTTGATGAACCATTCCTTCAATGGGACCATCAACGGACTGGTACAGTTTGGAATTGTTCTTACTGGCATGAACATGACTGTGCACAAACCAGTGTTGTAGTCAAGTCACCAATTCACGAGTCCAAGTGACTCTCGAGTCACCACTCTTGAGTCACCACTCTTCGAGTCCGAGTCCGAGTCACCAACGGAGAGTCGTAGTCAAGTCTGAGTCCAAGTCCGAGTCACCCAAGGAGTGTCCGAGTCGAGTCCGAGTCATCATTACCTGTGTTCGAGTCCGGGTCCAAGTCCGAGTAACCCAAGGAGTGTCCGAGTCGAGTCCGAGTCATCATTACCTGTGTTCGAGTCGGAGTCCAAGTCCGAGTCACCCAAGAAGAGTCCAAGTCAAGTCAGAGTTACGAGTCTTCATGTATTAATCTTCGTGGATATATGTATTGAAATGTAGCTGCTCCTCTACATTGCTTTCATCCTGTCATGTTATACTAACATGTCTATTGAACTGCTGTGAAGCGAGTTTGGCTACAATTCATGTAATAGGTGCTATACAAATATAAAGCTTATTACTAATATTATTATTATTATTATTATTGTAAATGACCTTTAATATGTCTAACTATATTTAAAATTAGTTTTTTTTTCTTTTAGAGAAGTGATTATATTTGTATGCCAATATTTTTTTATGGTAAAGTTTTAGTTTTGCACTTTTATTTTGATAGTAATAAGATCGGGACTCTTATTTTGAAGGAACTTTTACCGGAAGTTAATGGAGCACACATACGTATAATGACGGATAGATGACGAACCAATTAACATATACTAACTAGTTACATTGGGTTTTTAACACCTGGCTGATAAGGGTACAAGCTCTTACGTTGGTAATGATTGTATTAAAGCAAGGGTGATCAATAAGCAGATACCATCGGTTATAAAGTCTGACCATCATTCAGCCGGGGACGCTACAATTATTATAGTGAATGTTTAAATTCTATCAATAAAGATTAAGCCCCAGAAAGCACATGACTACTTAGCATGCAAAATGACGTCATTCTGCATGTTAAGTAGCCATGTGCTTTCGTGTTATGGGCTGAATCTTTATTTATTGATTAGATCTCGTTACTCTGATGATAGTGTTCAAGACAGCCTATATGTCTGAACTTGATCCTTAGAGTAATGTGTTACGGAGCCTTCTCTTCAATATTGTTTCCACATAACGAGCATTTTTCACTGCTCTTTTCCAATGTGGAAGCAGAATGTGTGAAAGCATACAGCACGATGCGGGGTGTGTCTCTGGACATCTCTAGACCATCGTGCGCGAGAATTCACGAGTCCAAGTCCGAGTGGCGTCAATCAGTGCGCGAGTCCGAGTCAAGTCCAGGACTCGAGTACTCCATCTCTGGCACAAACTGCATGTTTACATACTTTCTAATAGGTTTTTAGGCTGGTTACGTTTAGTGGGAAAGGCTTTGCATTCAGGGGATTCTGTTATGGTCAATATTGAGAGTCGTCCTCACGCAGAGTGCGGCACAGAGATAACCTTTCCTTGACTGACTGTGATTTGGTTTTAAACATACACAGAGGATATGGTGATAAGTACATTCTAAATGTACAAGGGCTATCTGAAGCCTTGAACAACTCTGTATGAAAGGGCCTTCTCAGGCTAGATATACTTTTGGAAATATACTGAAATACTTCTTGGGAAATGGAAAGTTTCAAGGATTCTAACCTATAAAGCTAGCGTTTAAATGAGAGGACAGATGCTATGAAAGTACATTCCAAGAGAATGCGGACATAGAATAGGGAGGGAATAGGCGACAAGGTTACAGCCTAAGTATCAAACGGTGGAGGTTGTTGCTAAAGTCCTTTGAGGGTAGAATCCCTGCTGCTACATTTAAGTGAATGCCTCTACTCTCAAGCATCATTGGGCTGTGTTGGAGACCAGAGAGTACTCAAAAGGCTCTCAATGGAGAACTAAAACGTTTTCTAGCCACCAATACAGAGGGAGATCAAGTTATAACGGATGTACAAAGTGGGTTTTAGCACAAGGGGGAACAACAATTGTTTTAACTTGATATCTGCGGCGGGGCTTTTTATCAGCCTATACACCTGGGATAATGTCTATATTAGATACTTTAACACCTTAAACCTTCATGTGCAGCATTCACTACTAATACCGGAAGTAGTTTGCCCCTATGCATTTAGCAAAGTGGAAAGTAGGGGTCTTGGGTGAGCATAGAGCAAACAGCCACATACTTAGAAATAGAATTCACCCTTTATCAGTGTTTCCCTAACCTTCCATAACCTAAGTTTTTAGTTTCTTAGCCTTATCTGTGCCTTAACCACTCACCCCGACCCTAGCCCTTACCCCTTACAATAGTCCTTCCTTTCCTAATCATAAACATTATATAGGTGCCATGCCCAGAGACGAATGTTCTTTACTGGCAGAATGGTTGGTTTCTTTGAATCTCTGAGTCTTCTACAAAATATGTGGCCTTACTAAACATAACTTGATTAACTGTTGCAGAGAACATTTGTGTTCAACAGAGGTAGAGAGCTCAAAACACTATTCACTAAATATGTTCCACTCAACCAGGTCACTTGCTGGGATTCTTGAATGTTAAATGATGATGACCTAACAGGACCATAATAAGACTTGTAGAATACATAATACAAAAATGGAGGTTTAATTACACTAACCATATGGAAAGATTACTCAGTATTTTTACCGAAAAGTAACACAAACTATACAGCATTGCTTGACAGTGACGTTAGAGAGGTTCATACTGTATGGGGAGTGAACAACTTTTGTGTGAGGCAAGGTATTAGGTTAAGAACTGAACTGAATATCAAGAACAAAGCTTTAACTGATCCAATTTTATGTGCTATCTAGAGTACAACACTTTCTCTCCCATTTCTCTCAGTTCGTTTCCCACTCCCAAAATAAGCTTTCTGCTCGCTTACCTCTTTCTCTCTTATTACAGAAACTGCAGGGGGTCGACGAAGCAAGGGACTAAATTGTGAAGTTGTACCTACCGAGATTCACACTCCTTTGGTTTTTTCACCACCACATTTCCTGGCTTATGCCTACCGTCAATCCCTATTTAATCCTTTGTTCCTCACCTTGCAACCATATTCAATCACACCACTCAGACCTTCTCATTCCTCACCTCCTGAACCTCTTTCACCTTACATTAAACTCCAATAAACTAATTTGCATACATACAATATGCTTGCAACAGGAAACATGAGCAGACAGAAAATCAAGTTTTAAAAGGGTTTCCAATGGTTCTTAAGGGAGCTGAATCAGCAGCAACCACACACATATAGTATGGACAACACTCTGCACAGAGACTGTTCTAAAAGCTGATAATGCTTAGGACTGAAAAATGAGAACACCGGTTGGATATCTTAAATTAGATTAATTCAGTCTTGACATAATCTGTCAAAAATACGATTCTCCATCATATTAATAGCATTGTGTTGTATAATTTACATTCATAATAATAAATACAATTTTAAACCCAACTTTCCTGGTAGCCGTCACATCCATACAGTGTAGGGCAGTGGGTGGAAGCCTTTTACAGTTTAGCGCTTTTGCTCATTATTTAATATATTTGATATAAAAAAAGAAGAAAAAGGTTTTTCATTTTGGGCAAAAATTAAGCATGGAATGGCTCAATAATTAAATAGTTTCAGCGGATAGAAGAAGCTTACATCTGTTGTAAACAAAAAACAAATTGTTCAGAGATATATTATTGTTTAAAAAAAAAATCTTATTCAGCAATTGAGTCAAAGAGAACAAGGTAAAACTGTAGATGAGATTTCTTGGCACAAAGGGAGTTGATTATTTTCATTTCAACACATACAGAAAGTAAATCACTGCAGGTCCCAGTAAACCTTTTGTCTGGATCAGTCAACATGTTCATCAGAGATTTGGGGATACATGTTATATACATGTAGGGCACAGATACTATATTAACTGAGTATGAATTTATTTGAGTCCACTTGCCTTGAGCTTTTTCCCCAATAACCCAATGTCCACATGGGGCATTGTAGTGAGAGTAGGGTTGCTTTCTTTGGTTAGGTGTGTGCATTCTAAAAGCTGCTTATTCTAAATAATGCAATTGTTTATGTATTTTGTGTACCCCACACATTCCAGTGCGTTGTTACCCAACTTACTGTCCCTAGACACTTGATTTGTTGTTGATGCACTCATAGTTCATCACACCACCCACACTTACACACACACATTCACATACATGCTACAGCTGCAAAACTAAAGAGGTTTGATTTTTCAAGCAAAAAACTGGCAAAAACATTTAAATAATACACTTGAAAGCGTGGCTCTGGGTCAAGGCTAAAGTCAGGCTATTTCTGACAATCATTAAAGTAGCCACTGTTGGCACCAACGTAGTGGTTTTCATTACACAGAAGCACTGACACACATACACCCAGGCAAAGGCCCAGAGGTACACAACACATACAGTCATGCAATCAGGGATCAGAGAGTGTAAGAACAGTGGAGTGTTGAAGCATCCGGGAATAGAAAATACAAGGAGACTGTTTTTACTTGGCAGGAGAATGTACAGGACTGAGCTTTAAGGCCCTAACACACCAAACTGACACCAAAGAACACGTCCCGACGGACCCAATTGTTGTGTCGCCTCGCTTCTCCTGCGTCTTGGCCAAAAAGTCGCACTGGAACACACCGCAAAGACTTCAGCAGACGGCCAAGTAGGACGTACGCACTGTGCATGCGTGAGTGGCATTAACTGTCCTTACCAGCAAGCGGCGGTAGTGTGTATTCGTCATTCAAAAGAGGCAACCGGAAGACAGACTGCGTGTATATACAAACAAACAAATAGCGTGCGTTCCATTTTCACTCTCGTCCATCACAGACTGTTCCACATAACGACTTCTAATCGAAAACATGTTTAGTGCAGTACTGGAAAATGAAAGTAGCCGTCTGTGTGTGCCTTCTTCACTTCCGTTTCGCTTCTCATGCACTGATTCGCTAAGCTGAACAGCCAATCAGAGTGATATCTTTTGCCGACAGCCTTGAATCAGCGGAGGAAGGTGTCGGGACGGCCCAAAAGACACAACGGTCGGGGACACACCCATCTGAGTAGGGCGGCAAGCCAGACATCTATCGACGGCCAAAATTGGCTCGGTGTTTCAGGGCCTTTAGAGAAGTGGTTCCCAACCTTTTTTTTACCAAGGCACCCCTGAAAATATTTCTTGACCCCAAGGCACCCCAACTTTTTTTGTAGATTTAAAAACCACTTCAGAGCTTAAACTAAAAACCATAAATACACCATAAATTGGTTTTCAAATGTGTATTTAATTGAATAGAACATTTTATAGAACAAATAATGTATTCACACATAATAACAAGAACCAGACTAAAAATGTCAACACCATTTCTATGATGAATTCAATATTATAAACAGGCCTACTAAGTAGGCTCTTTTGTTTTGGCTGAAAATAGTAGGCCTACCTGTGTAAAAACACGAATACATATCAATACAGTTATTATTTTACATTTGGATTTCAAAAGAGGCAGGCCTATGATCACTTAGATTAAATAATAACTTAATAGAATTGGAGGGATGAAACAATGCCCTCTGACCTGACTGTGGTCATGTGACTCATCAACCACATCCCAAATATGAAACATTCTGCATTTCGCTATCCAGATAATACTGATTGACAAAATCATAAATCATACATTTATAAGAAAGGCACACAAATTAACATCCAAACATAAACATTTCTCAGACCGTTACACGGTGCTAGTGCGACACTTGTGCCTGCTTTTGTGAGCTTTTGTTTGATGCGTGGGGGGATAGTGGACAGCGCAACACGGAGGTCCTGCTCCGCTGACAGCCGGGTCCGGGTCTTGTTTTTGACATATGCGAGTGAGGAAAACGCCAGCTCGCACAAGTAGGAGGTTGGAAACTGTAAAAGCACCTTGATGGCACTCTCTGAGAGGGATGGATACTCGTGTCCCACAAGCAGCCAAAATATATCCAGACGTAGTTCCCCGTGCTTCAGTTTCAGTGCGCGGTCCATAGATAGCTCTGCGAGTTCATCCTGAGCTCTGCTGTTTAAACTTGTGGCTGATATTAATGTTATTTTAGACTTCTTTTGCACTGCTGTTCCATCATGTTCTGTCATCCCTGCCTGTGTTGTTGAGGGCTGGGGTGCTTCTTTATTTATTGTCACTACGTGACGATCCATCTTGAAATTATTTGGCGCGAGGATAAAAAGCTGCTCTGCACACCGTAAACAATGACGGCTGACGTAAATCATGAGAATTTAAGCTGTTTAATATTTCTAAATCTGAGCAATATATGTTTTATTAGCTTATGAACTCCATTGTACATGTAATAAAATAAAGTGTATATGAAGTGAAGTTTATTAAGCGAGAAAAAAATGTGGAACATAAAAATACGTTTTTTTGCGGCATACTTGGACAGTGCTCGCGGCACCCCAGTGTGCCCCGGCACACCGGTTGGGAACCACTGCTTTAGAGTGTCTAACATATCACCGAGAAGTGATGTAACCCTTTCCTGTCTTATAACTGATATGGTTTCTTCTTTGCTTTTATCATTTATCAACGGTTAAGAGGCTCAAACACAAAAAGGCTCTGAAGTAAGAGTGGTTTATCCTGTTACGAGGAGAGGTTTACATTTAAGGAATTACTGGGAAATACTAACCAAAGTCACATTTTCAACAGTTACATTTGATGGTACCTTCCCACAGAGATTCCTGTTTTAAAATAGCTTCCCCGTAGATAGTCATTCCATAACTAATGACTCAATAAGGACATACATAAATATTTAATTTAGTGCTAAAGCCAGAAACAACTTGAAGATCTAATTGTTGTTGATTTGGCTGCCAGTATAACAGCCCTCAAATCTGGTTAAATGGAACCCATCAGGATAATTGGTTGGAATTAGAAGATGAGTTTACCCTTGGACATTGCTTTGGTTCTCCAATCCCATTACAAAATCAAAGTACATTACACTATTGGTAATTAGAATGAAAGCTTATGCCTTTAGTGGAGGGCAATATCATATAAACGTATATAATATAAGACAATATATGGGATTCATAGAGTGGTAGCAAATTAAATGTAATGTATCTAAAAAATCTCCTATATTAGTCTTGAGCTGCTTATAGAAATATGTTTTTTAGCATCTAACTATGTAAAATACTTTGTGGAAAGCTCTACTATTAACCTTTTTAATTCTAAAGGGCCCTCTGGGTTTTGAGATGTATTCCTACAATGTAATAAAGGGGTTGTTAATTATGCTAATTAAATATGACCTTGTTACAAATAACTAGTATTCATCAGACTGAAACTGGTTTTAACTGCACGTTTGTGCATACAAAAAAAAAGGTGAATCTCACTTAAAGCACTTGTACAATAAAACCATACTGGAAACAAGTGAGTGTTGGAAGATGTAAATAGAAACTTGTTCTTGAATGAGATCCATTGTATGTCTGTAACGCATAGGGGATGTAAAATACAATGCACAAGGTTTATTAGAGCTTTTTGGCTGAAAACTACAGACTGCGGTTGGGAAGTTTGATAAGTATATATTAGTATCAGTATCAAATAACACATACGAGTAGGACATTAGGCCAAATGTAGGTTTTAACGAGAGCTGTTGCTCAGAAACCAAGCAGTTTTTCGCACTTTGTTGGATGTCACACTGAAGTCAGATCCCCTGCTGATAATGCTCATCTCTTATTAGAAGAGCAGGGCATAGTACATTCATTTCTACAACACTATTGCCTTTGGCTTTACAAAAGCGCTCACTCTGAAGCAGTGGATCAATGAAATGTGTGATACCTCAAACTTGGGATTAGGTACAGTCTCAAGGACAAACACAAATGACTAGAAAGTCTGCCCTGAGCCCTCCCTTTGACTTCTTTTTAGAACAGATTACAGATCAGTGCTGATTTTCCAAAAAGGGAAAGGGAAAGGATGGCTGGCAAGGGAGTGTATTATCTTTTGACTTTACGTTATTTTACTATTTTTCATACTAGACAGTTTGCCCACAAGCCTGCCTTGTACCCAAAAACATCTGAAAAGTAGTTGCGATCATCAGTTCAGCAGAAGTAGTATCTGCTATTGAATTATTAACACCTGAAGTGATACATGTCACAGGAGATTGCTTCAGAAGTATGATGAGTTTTCTCCATGGTCTAAAAGAACAATGGGAACAAGGTAGTTAGCCACCCCACCATGAAAGAGCTGACTCTGACAATTCAAGGGAAATGACCCTGTGAGCCAATTGTGATTTGCAAGTGACCCTTGAAAACTAGGATGTAAAGAATATGGTAATTCAGAGCTACTTTAAAAATTAATGTTTAGGCATTCATCAAGACATCTAAAAATAATCTGAATTGAACAAAATGTTCTGTCTGATCTCTTTTTTATTTATAATTATTTATTATCCAAAAATCAAGAATCAATTATGCAATACAGCAGAGAATTAAGGTGAGCCCTTCCCTACCTTCAGAAGACTCTCTACACACAACATTCTAGACAGTGAAGCTAAAACATACAAGTACATAATCGATTAATGATTCAGTGAAAATGAATAGATCCATAAGGTAAACATAGCTTTAATATTAGCATTCTTCCTGAAATTAAGCTGATCCTTTGTTCAGCTGCATTTTTGCAACAACTGTTATAGTTAGAGTTATCTTGCACTAATGATTTGCACATTGTATGGACAATCTGCACACTTTATGGATAATCTGCACATTCTATGGACAATCTTACACTAATATACATTCTCAAAATATTGAAGTGAAATATTGAAGTTATTTTGTATATATTGATTTTTGTGTTTTTATTTAGGTCTTAATGTGTGCACATGTAAACATGTGTCTTTGACCGTGTATATATACATATTTGCACACATATTTTTATATTTTTATATTACATTTGTTTTTATATTCGAGATTGTGGGAAACGTTATTTCAATCTCTCTGTCTGTACACAAACTGGAAGATTGACAATAAAGTTGACTTTGACTTGACTTTTGACTTTGACTAGTTAATGTGTGATCAAGAATGAGAATGACAGGGAGTTAGTGAGTATATAGGTAAAAGAGGTTGACTAAAACTCAAGATTATAAAGTAACCAAATCAAATTAAAGCCACCTCTTAAACAGCAATTTAGACACATGTATGTATTTTGTTTTGGTTAAAGGTTAGTATTTGCCAGGAGTGGCAGTAAGGCTCTCCCTTCTGATAAACAGAGCGGATACTCAGCTTTGAAGCTCAGCAAAAACTATGCATCTTACATATTGTTTAAGGTGCAGAAGCATAATCGCTGTAGAGAATGGGGATCTCTTGTCCATATCCAATATGGTCATGTAGCAAATAAGCAAATGTTTTCCCATTAATATTGAGTGTTACACTGATCCCGATATTCACTGGATTTGTAGTGTTCACTGACCACCTCCTGCTCCATCACGGCATATTTGTCAACCATCAGCAGCTGTGTGCGTGGCTCACAAGCCATCTTCAAAGGGAATTTTAATCATATCATCAGTGGAACCACATGTTCAACAGTGTTACCTTTGTTATCCTATGGTCTACACTAATCATAGTTTTATCCTTGCCTATTGAAAACTAAAAACTAAATGTGGATGCAGATAGGAGCCTGAGAAACCAGTCAGGGTGATTGATTCCTTCCAAATGTCAATATAGGAAGCAGTCCTGTTAATATTGTAGCATACATCAAATGCTGTCAGTACAGACATTTCATTTGCCGGATCACCATATTAGATATTTTGAATATGCCATGCTAATGGCTCTTCCTTACTGTACAATAGTTTGTACTCAAATAGTTTATACAATTGTTTATAGACTTACTCACAGCTTTCCAGCCCATCCTGCAACCCACTCTGGTCCCCCGAACATGTCTAAATTGAGATTTATCCCATTGAGTGGTGATCATTTTCTTTTAAGAAATAATATTGACAATAACCATAATAATTGTTTTAGTACTAGAGCCCTACGAAACAGATACTCATGTAGCTTTATCAGTCACAATCATACAAACACTGTGCGCTATATTACAAATCTTTGTAACACAAACTAATTGGCAATATGTATAACAATCTTTTTTATATCAATTTTTAGTTTTGTTTTGTTATATCCAATTGAAAATAAATAAAAACATGCCTTATTTTCGGTCTATCCCTGTGTATTTTATATCACATTGTGTGTTTGTCTCTACTGACCTTTGTGCCAATTAATAAAATGTTCTGACAGTGGGGTCTTTAATACTTGTATGACAACCATGTATTACACAAATATACAACTTTCAAGGAACAAAGATGGCCCCTTCTGAATGTAATCAGTTTTAAACAAGATGCTTATACTGAAACTTCTTCTTGTTTGCCACAAAGTATATACAAAAGCTATAGGTAGGACTATAGCATTGGATGCATTGTTGCAAAACTCACTGCACACCAAGTGTTGCAAAATTAATAAGGTTATTAAGGCTAAGAATATTACCCAGAATTATTTTAGCAGTGTGATTGAATGTCCATCAGAGGTTTCTTGTTCCACCAATAACCATCATCAGATTGATTAGGTTATGCTTTTCGATTACCACTTCAGCTTCACTTGTGTACTTTTTTTCCAGGGTGTAGTTGTTAGAGGGGTGAGGTTGGGGTCAGTATTGCCAGACATGTTCCATCTACAGCCTGGTAAGATAACCCATTCCCCATGAGACCGAGATTCAGTCAGGCAGAACAGACATATAAACTACTGCAGCGTAAAGTAAAGGGTCATCCCGGCCAACTGCTACACACAGGAGGTGAGAGTCTTGGCAGGGTGGTGGATGGAGGTGGTGACAGAGTGTGTGTTCAAGTGTGTGTGTGCATGAAATCCCTCAGTGGACCTTTTCTTTTTCGTGAATGCGTCTGTGTGTGTGTGCACAGATTAAAGTATATTTGAGAGGTTGTGTGTGTGTGTGTGTGTGTGTGTGTGTGTGTGTGTGTGTGTGTGTGTGTGTGTGTGTGTGTGTGTGTGTGTGTGTGTGTGTGTGTGTGTGTGTGTGTGTGTGTGTGTGTGTTGTGTGTGTGTGTGTGTGTGTGTGTGTGTGTGTGTGTGTGTGCGTGTGTGTGTGTGCGTGTGTGTGTGGGTGTTATAGAGCCTTACCCTTTAGGTGGATCTTATTTTCCGGGCTGTGCACCAACACCGAGCTAACTGAATCCAAGCTGTCGTAGTTACTGCAGCCGAGAGGGCCCGTCCTTGTTTCAGTTACCTAGGAAACAGAAGAAGGACAGATTTTTTTTAAATATATGTTGTTGTTTTTTTTATTTGCCACATTAGCACTGCATGGGGAAGGCGTTTTCTTTCCTCCCATTTCTGGCAGTAAAGTACACAGCTTGTGGCAGGCAGGGTGTGTGAAGGCAGGCAGAGGAGTGGATGTGGCGGAGCCCCCTGACAGCAGGGAAAGGTGTCGCCATCTTTTTCTTCCCTCCCACACCTGCAGCCGCCTGCAATGTGGTGGCTGTCTCGTGGAGAACAGTGGAAAGGAGGAAGAAAGCAAGCACAGGTTCTTGAAAAGGAAAATGTAAACTTTAAAGAGATACAAAGGGAAGGTTGCATTAAGTCTGATGCCTTGTTCTGGTTTAAAGAGTTGTTGCAAGTGTGTGTTTGAAATCACCCGGATCTGTATGTGCATCTGATATTCAAAAGGTAAGATTTTAAAGATGTTGCCAAGATGTTGGAGCAGGCATTGTGATTTTGGATTCTGGGTGGCCACATCACAGGCAAAGCTACATTTGTGTTGTATAATTTACAACCACGAGAGCAAAACACTATTTGTTTTTCGAACTAATGGAAAATGTAAGCCCCTATAACAACTATTCCCCAAACCTTGACATGTTTTATATCCTGTCTTCACGCAATATGTTCAAATAGTAGACTCATTTTAAAGTATGTCATATGACAGTATATTTCACCCAGAACCCAAGAAAATATTCATTGTATTATGCAATATCTATTATGCAGCTAAAAAGACAGATTATTCCCCCAGGAGATGGTGCAGACCAAAAACAGAGCTAAAAGAGAAGGAAAATTGCATACATAAGGTGAACACTAACATGTCGCTCCATTTCTGCTGGATATGTATGTGGGAACTGTTTCCTAACAAGTGATAAGTCAATAATGTACTTTTTTCAACTGTCCCAAACTGGCCGACAAAATGTTATGGCGGGGTTAAGGTTGGATAAGGCTTAGGCACAAACATGATTTAAATTAGGTTTAGGACAATAACAAGATGAGCAACAAACAGAGAGGTGGATGAAAGAGTTATATCATTGTTAAGTGACTCCTGCTGCTTGATATCCTTGAAAAAAAACAGAAAAAATGTGTATATGTATGCATTTTTATAACAATCTCTCATCTGCCCTCACTCTGCCATTCTGTCTTTCTGTAGACAGTTAGAGTTGGTTTCTGATTTGCGTATTTTAATTTCACAAATGACTTAAACCAACTTACTGAGCTGAAGAAATGTAATTTATATATCTGCTGTCACTTCAATTAAATATTCATTACAACTGTAGTTTGATAACTGAATTATAAAAGTAACGTGTTGCACTACTCCGTTACCGTTTGTAACGCGTTACACCCAACTCTGGGTACAACACATATTTTATTTCCAGAGTGAGTGCTTTAAGATAGTACAATTAGCCTTATAAGATGGATATAGCCTCTGGCAAAGCCATTTTCCAGCTAAATCACACTCTTTGGCAAATGAAGCAATCTGTGCGCACTTGCCATCCTTAAAATACCCCTGTTCCTCAATTCTACACACTGTTCCTTGCATTGAGATTGCATCTATTATCAAAAGACATGGAAGTTAGCCTTCAAGGCGCTACAAAAAGATACATAATCTCAAACATCTTTCAAAAATCTCAAAGAAAGAGAGAAATCACTGAGATTTGGTTAAAGATTAGTGGAACATAAAGGCGAGAAGCAAAGAGAGATTAGTGGAGGGGAGAGAGGCTGTTTTGGGTGTTGTTCAAGATGTGAGTGAAGATAATCTTTGCTTTGATAATTAGAAAAAGACTCCACTGTTGCATCTCAAAGTCGTTGTTGTATCGACAAAATGAGTTCTCTTTTAAAATAAAAGTCAACCTCTTAAAGTCTGATCAGACTGAACTAAGGGGGAATTTCTGAGGCAGCCTGTTGCCAATAAAGTCAATGCAAAGCAGGTGCATATTTGTATAAAGTATCACTTTAATAAAAGAAGTCCATGAGTCTTTTTCTTTTTTCTCATGTTACTGTAAATGTCTATCTTACTTTAAAAATGTTTATTCCCTTAGTCTACACTTTACATTTTACTTGTTTTCTTTGAGGAAAACATGAAAGCAGAATATTTACACTGTGTTACACCAAATGCATGCTGGGCTTGTTTGTTACTAATGTGAGGAACTTCAATGATAACCCACCTGAGAGCTTCCACCCCCGCCTTTGCCTTTGTTGAAAACTCCCAAGAGCTCTTCACTGAGTGGATCATTCAACATGGGCCATTTTTGTTTTTAATGTTTATTCAACATGGTGCATTATTCAAACATGGCAGGAACTGTGTGTTTTTCTCATGACCCCAAACACTTTGTTTTACATTCCCTTATGTATAACTGTTCCTGTTACAACAGCCACATTATGACAATTGATTTAAACAATTGTCAAACAAAACACATATTATATTTACATTGCTATGCTCATGTAACCTCTTCATTGATGTGCATTGTATCAAAAGATGGCACTGATGGTCTTGTCCTCTCTTGAAGTTAGATGTACTACAATAGTGATTTATTCTGTTATATGACAGCATCAAATAAAAAGTAAACACCATAAAGTAATATTGGAGATTTAAGTGACACCAAAGGTTATGGAGATTTAGTTCTAAAATTACTTTTCAGCAATATAAAGCTTTACTTTTCGTTTTTATATGGCTATATACTATAGTGGTCAATAAAAAATCTTAATTTGCACAAAATGTTTTTTACTACAACATGATGAGATTTTATAGAGGAGCAAAGTATCTGGTTGCAGTTCCCTGCTGATTCTGGCTCTTAAAAATGACAGGGCTGTGGTGAAAAAAACATCTTACACAGCCAGTTCCTCTCATTACAAACAGAACATTTCACACAGGTTTTACATATGGATTTATCTTTCTCTCATTGAACGGTAGTCTGCACTAAATGTGTGATAGAGGTTCCGCCACTTTATTGCCGGAGATAAAGATAATGTATTCCACTCCCACCTCCCACACAGTGCTGCAGCGACAGAGCCCAGAGGCGTACATGGACACAGGTCAAGTACTTCCCACTCAGTGTCACTTCCTCTCGGGGTGATGAGTTCATCACGGCGCGGCAGGTGGCTTGCATACCGGAGATACTCATTTAGCAGACACATGTAAAGGATGCTCCTCTCCGGGTGGGATTGGTTGTGTTTTTGTTGAGTGTGTGTGTGTGTGTGTGTGTGTGTGTGTGTGTGTGTGTGTGTGTGTGTGTGTGTGTGTGTGTGTGTGTGTGTGTGTGTGTGTGTGTGTGTGTGTGTGTGTGTGTGTGTGTGTGTGTGTGTGTGTGTGTGTGTGTGTGTGTGTGTGTGTGTGTGTGTGTGTGTGTGTGTGTGTGTGTGTGTGTGTGTGTGTGTGTGTGTGTGTGTGTGTGCAGGCAGGCACCATCACTGGATGTTTGCAAAAGCTGAAAAACACCTACACGACAGTATTTACCTGCCTGTCATTCTTCCAGAAGGAAAGCTGTTTTATTCATGTCATCATATACAGGTAATCAGATTAATTTCAAACCTTTATTTAACCAGATGAATCCCATTGAGATCATCGATCTCTTTTTCAAGGGAGACCTGCTGCAAGTAGGTTCCACATGAAGGCATACAAACATAAACAACAGAAAAACAAAAAGGACATCATACAACATAGATACAGGGATTTACAATTGACATACCTAACGACATGTACAGGTACCAACAGTATCAGATTGCAAAGCATCTATCCGAGCTTTAAAAACATGCAGTGGAACCAAATTGCTCAGTTTCCATTATTTTTGCAGACTGTTCCAAGTTAGAGGAGCTGCACACCTAAAAGCTTTCATCCCTAAGACAGTAGCACTTGGCACATATAACAAAACCACAGCATGAGATCTCAGGAAATAGCTACTTTCAATACCAAGGTATTTATAACAGGCAACCACTTCAAGTGCTTGTCCTTGCATAGTAACAATATCCAAAGTGGTCTCCGGTGTCTTTTTGGCTTTCGAAAATAGCATTACCTTAGTTGTATCAACATTTTAAACAAGCTTAAACTCAGAGAGCTGAGTCTGAATAATATAAAAAAACTGCCTGCACATGGTTGGGGTGAGGTTATTAAGAATTAGGAAATTAGTTGTGTTGCATTTCATGATTAATATGCAAATGTCTTCAGGTACATATTCCACAACCTAATTATATTATTTTGTCATGAGGGAGAACTGTGGTTTGAAAAAAACAAGGTTCAACCATGGATTCGTTTTGATAAATTACACCTCATTTAAAATTGTTTTTGCTAGGACAAAAACTCAAACATAGAAATCTCTTTTCAAACCATTGGTGGGAACTTTATGTGTTTATATAGAAGCCCTTCAAATTCGAAGGGCGCTGATTGAAAGCAAACGTTTTTTCTTTAAAAGTTAAATGTGTATGAAGGGGATTTTGTTACAAAATAGACCAACAGAAGGAAGCCTGTGGGTATTAACTGTAGCATAAATAGTAGATACATCTTCCTCTGTACAGGTAACCTTGTGTAGAGTTGTATTTAAAATGACTACAGCTATGTTTCATATTGATAAAAATCACTTCTACCCACAAAAGTGAGAAAAGGAAATAATTCTTTAAAGGACAAAAAGACCAGAGTTTCTTGCTGACATTATATGCTGGAATGATGTATATTACGTAAAGAAAGGATCAGAAAGACCGGATTTGACATATAGAACAGTAAAAGTAGGAATTTATACGAATATTTAATGGTAATTTCTAACAATACTAGATAGACGAGACATCATATGTTCCTAAGGATTGGCCAACTACTGCTATAAATATGACTTATCATATCAAAAGTTTTTGAATTCTTCTTACATGTCACACCTATAAGACATGATGTTATTATACATCATTTTGCATTAAAGAAGGCTCCACTCAGACCAAACTGCAGCATTTGACACATACTGATTGAAGGCAGGGCTGTTTAATAGGCCTGAGAGTCAGAGGATTTATAAAAAATGCATTTCACAAAATATTTCTGGATAGATTGAAACCAGACTAACTGACATGGGAAAACAGATCTTAATGGTGCCATTTACTTATTTACAACTGTTGACTTCTTTGCAAAAGATAAGCGATTGTTTTAGTGCAGCAGCCACTCATTAGCTTCTCCCCACAGACACAAATGTATCAAATTGTGCAAATATTTCAGTTCCTTATTAAATCAGGCTTAGCAGACAATGTGTTTCTCTGGGTGCTGAGGTTGTAATGAGATTCAGCATTAATACTTCAACTTCTTCAACGTTACTGTTGCTTGCATATAAAGTGGTGGTTTGTTGTAATTAAGCTTCCCAAAAAATATAAAAACTGTATTGCTCTTAGTATGCAAAGGTCTATTTTTCTTCTGCTATTTTCTTCACTGTAGACAAGTATGTTGTGCTTTTTCCCTTCGATTCACTTCTACTAATATGTACTTAACATCTTCTTCATTAAACACATTGTTTTCCCATCATGATATTTCAATGTCATGTTTTAATATTATTTCTGTTATGTCTTCTTTGGGAAATAGCAATTGTATACTTTTCTAGGTTTTGGAGGAAATACATTCTCAAGCAATCAAGTACTTTAGTGTCCTCTTTCAAAGTTAATTTTGAAAACATAAATGGTCGATCTCACCTCTGCATAGTGGGAACCTTGAACGAACAAATGCCTAACTTCATTGCATCTCATCAAAAGGTGTTAGTCTGTGGAATAACTGTAATGATGCACTGAAATATTGTAGAAGTCTAAACTGAAAGTATTATTTAGGAGCCAAATCATGAATGGTTATGAACAGGACCTGTAAAATCCCATTTGTTATTTCTTGTAATTTTAAAAGTAATTTCTCTCTGATTGTTTTGTCAAAAAGCAAACAAACATGTCGCTGATGACGATGACCTAATATTTTATTTATAAGAAAAATATATGCTAGAGGGGGTAGGACCAGAAAAGTTTTTTTAAGCTTCTTCTTGCGCCTGTTGAACATGACAGAGACTATTTCAGAATTATTATTGCTTTTTTTTTGTTATTAATCTTTTTCTTTTTTTGTACTTTTTTATAATTATTAATTTGAGTGAGAAAGAAAATGGGAAAAAAAGAGTATATATATATATATATATCATTGTTGTATGTTTTTGTTTCTGACATGTTCAATAAACTGACTAAAAAAAAAAAATTAAAAAAACATCTGCCACATGCAGGGTTTTCAGGGACAGCACTTGTAAATGAGCAACCTAATTCAAGGTACACACAAAGTTTCCACCTAGCCATAACTCATTTCAATGTGATTTGCTATTGAAGTTGAATCATGAAAGCAGAGTACACCCACCCACACACCTGCTGTCATGGCATAAGAGCCAGCAAATCTGTTCCAATATGAACAATGTATGTCACAATAATGCTTTGCTTCCGTCAGGAGGAAATAAACAGATTTAAACCAGGCGAAACCAGGACCAGGAGATAATAGGATTTATTTGTCTGTGTTCTTTGTGTGGATTTTCAACAAAACTGTATCCAATGCAATTAATGACTAAACAAAAAACTGGAGATGGATTTCTGGTAAATTATGACATGTTGAGTGGAGAGTGAAGTGAATTGAGTGAGTCAATGAAAATAAAAAACCTACATGCTCAAAAAGGTGTTAAACCACTCAAAATGATAGTATCAAAGCCACTTAGTGCCAAAGTCCAACAGCTTTTCCCGGAACTAACGATAATTACCAGGTGTTATAACTCTCATGCACTTACAGGAGAGAAAACAGCAGTCTGTAACCCATTCCAGGTGGCGTACAGTAGACTACAGTATGCATAAACATACTTTCCCACTGGGACTCTAAAGAAACTTGACATTTGCCTCGCTTTAGTGCCTCAGTGGGTTTCAGTGCATACACTGTGCTTTAAATCCAGGCCAGTTTTTCTTTCTTTTTTTTTCTAAATGTCCTCGCAAGCTCTCCTCATCTCTCCCTCAGCTTTTGAGCAATGATGCACCTTGAAGATAAGCTTTAAAAAAGACTTTTTGTGTGCATACATTGAGACCAAGCACAGCTATTTGTTAGAGGCACAGCTTGGAGTAATATATCCAAAGGGACAGTTTTACAGGAGCGTTAATGTTTTCGTGTCTAGCCTAGATGAGTGGTTGTTTGTGGACCTGGAGAACTGCAAACATGAGTCTACATAAAGGAAATAAACAGTGTATTTACACAGCTGCTATGAAGTGAAATACTCATTTTTAGCTCTGCTTGAAAAGGTGTATGTTCTGTGTGTAGGCTTAGTTTCTCGCTGTGTGTATGTGTACAGTACCTTTATAGCAGAGGTGGCAATCTGGAGGTGGTGCAGTCGCCTAAGGGTGCTCTCTCGATCTGTGAAGTAAGAAGCAGCCAGCTGATGGAGCAGCTCTAGAGACACCACTGAGCTGTTGCTGCTACCCTCCGACTTCTTATTCAGCTTCTGCTTGTCCAGGAAAATGGTCAAGGACTCCTCTCCTGTGGATCAATAAACATTTGTTAAATCTCAACTCTGTTTTCTATCATTATCTTGTTGAATAAACTACTCATTTATTTTGTAATCTTATTAACTAAAGTATTGAATTATCTTGTTATTGTGCTTACCTAGGGGAAATTACTGTCACTTCAATTATAGTGGTTCACCATACCAGTGCGGCAGGCTGATATTATCCTTAGTAGAACATTTGGGACATTCTGCTTTATATTATGTAGAAAATTTATAATTGTTATTTTGCTTTGCTCTCTTTCCTCAGAAAATTACAGATCTATTAACAACGCCAAACCACATTAGGATGTATTTGACATTGTCCTCTGATTTAATAAGAGTTTTTTTTTTCTTTATACTTATCTTTTACACATTAGAAGTACAAGTATACATGGTTCCGTTGAAATAATGTAGAAAAAAACAAGATACTGATTTAAAGGGCAATGTAATGTCTAAAAAATAACCAATAATCAAGTGTGTCCAAGTCTTGCTGAGCAATGCCAGTCACTCCTGTTACCTAACTATCTATTTAGATTTTAATCATTCTAGAAAGTCAGAGCTGGCACGGCGCTGTGTATTTACTGGAATTAATCCCAACGCCCACCTCCTGAATTATCCAACAGGCACTCTCAACTTAAGTTTTAAAAGCAGCATTTGAAAATGGAGAATAACACACTGAAAGTCTGATAAAGAGCTGGAAGATAGTTAACATAGCATTTTGGCATTTAGCTAGCATCCTCCGCGTACATTCGCAGTACTGTAGCTTGCTAATGTTAATAACATATATCAATTGTGAGCTTGCGCCATATTTTCCAAAATGCCAGTGGGGCTCTTTTTTATTTGTTGTCTTCCTGTTTGACAATTTAAACATAAAGTGTGTTATTGTTGAGTAAATAACAGTGTGTTATTTAGAAAAGAATAACAAATTAGAAGGAAAAAAAGATTTAAAAAATACATATTTCAGTATTGTGAGCCCCATTTCTTTTCCTCACGGACGGCAAAAAAGTCCGACATTATAGCATTTAAAATAAAAACAATAATCGTGGCTTGATATTGAGTAAGAACATGTTTTTATGAATCACACAGCTTCCGGTCTTCCAAGACCCGACCGGACAAAAAGACGTGGTGCAGGCACGAAACATACTGCCAATAGATATACATTGCTTTTAAAATCGTTCTGTGTGATGCGAAAAAAAGGGGGAAATGGTGTTGGTGAACACGAATCAATAGATTAAATGTTGTGACTATAACACAAAATGCCGTGAGACTGGGTTGAATATTAGGCATGCTAACTTTGGCTTTCACTCCTAGCTTCAAGGATGGGGCACAACCTTACCTACATTTGGTGGGAATTTAGATTATTATATTATAGAGTCGTGAATGATTGTATATGTGGTTAGAGTAATATGCTAATACTTTAGCCAACACCTTTTTCGATCAGTATACTATTGATTTGTTTTTTCCATCATTCCAAGAGTCACAAGGAGATTACTATTCTAATCTTAGCTGGGGTTGAGTATGTAACCATTTATTATTTACTATTCCCATTCCATTGAACTTAAGTAATTTAATTATGAATATAAATGTATCAATTACGGTCAAAGGCATGTCAAATTCTTAAATCAGAATTTACTGAGACAGTACTTTGTTTATGTTATAGGGAGTGGAAGCTGAGATTGATTTCAAGGCACTCCCAAAAAAAGCCATTTGAGGATAAGGGAAAGAACAATAGAAATACCCAATTAACTGGGAAAAATGAAAGAGTCTTGCTCTCCCAGGATGGACAAACGTTGTATTGTTGCAGTCTCTACAATCACTAACAAACATGTTTCATTGCTTTTATTATTGACAGTATTTTTACTTTTGTCAGTCATGAAGTCAATTTATTCACTTCAAAACCGCAAAGTTTACTTCACAGCTCAATGTAACAATGGCTGGAAAGTCAGCCATAACAAGCAAGAAAGAGATGAAAACGGTCGAACAAAAGACAGAGAAAATGAGATTGGGGATGTGCGCAATCGCTCAGCCCCGGCCTCATCAGTATGCAGACTGGCTCAGACTATTTAGTGGAGGCTGTTAATTACATATAGAGTCTAACTATCAGTCTGCTGCTGCATTCATCTCTGTCTCCGTCTCCCACGCTGATGCCACAGCCTAGAAACCCAGTGATAAGAGGAGCCTAAGTTAGATGGCGAGGGATGAAAAACTTACACATCAAATAAATAACATCTGAAAGTTTGTTGGGAGTTGCCTCACTTTATTACCCTCATTATTCCTATTACTACTTTATTTATTTAAAAAAAATGTTATTCATTTGATCTTTTCTCTTGTGTTCCTTTTACCTTTCATTCAGGTACATATTTGTAACATGCTTTTGTCTTCAGGACACGCGATAAGGCATGGTTTTATCTACTCCCTGTGAAGAAATATGTTTTTTATGTTGGTCATGTACTGTATAGGCAAACCAACTCTATAACAGAAAGTAAAAAAGAAGATCCTAATCTAAAGCCCATTATGTCTAATAGTATATCATGTTTCTTACTAATGCAAGTCCCTGGGCTTGTAAATGTCCTTTGACTCTGATAGTAATAATGATGTTGGATGCTGAAGTGTTTTATACTCACTATCAATTTTCTACAAGAAACAACAAAGTGTAAAAATGCACTCGTATATCTGGGCTGCTATGAGGTGACAAGGATCAGCAGTGTATCAACATCATGAGGTTGTCACACAGGTCTCAGCCCTGTTTTGTCGGACGCACACGATCGATAGCCCTTGCGATTGTGTTTTGTGAGTTACTTCTCTCCTCGGAGATTGGGGGTAAAAAGAAATCCAATAAAAACAGAGACATTTGCTGAGAAACGGGTCAATGTAATCCCTCATCTGCTTTGTAAGGCCCTTGTAGCTGCATGCAATGATCATCATAGTGAAGGAGGAAAAGGAAATAACTGTGGGGAACAACCTCGGATTAATTCTGCAGGTCACTTGACATTTTTCCTTGAAAAGAATATCAGCAGGAATAGATTCTACTCTTCTGAAGCACTCGACTTGCAAAGCTATAAGTCCTCTGAGAACCGAAATGAGTAGGTCTCTATTTTTGGTATTTCCCGACATTTCATAACCCGAGAATAAAGGCGAGTGTGTCACTTCCTTACCTCCCAGGGTAGCAGAGACGAGGAAGTGGGTCCCGTACTTCTTGATGAGGTTTTCGTTGATTTGCTGCAGGGTTGGCCGTCGCCCCAGTAACCGCAGGTTTCGCAGGAACTCTGGCGCTAAGGGCAACGGAGCTTTGAGGAAATCTCTCTTCTCTGTTGCCAGGCTGTTCACCTTCCAGTGGCTGAACTCCCTGAAAATATGAATACAGAAAAGGGTGAATTCAGTTCAAATAGCTTTTAAACAGGAGAGCTTAACAGCATTATGGACACATTCACACACAAAAGAGGTTTGAAAGGTTCTGAAGCGGGCCAGAATAACAGAAGTTTAAAGCAACATTCACATTACTGTAGAATAAACTCCCCTTAAATTGTCACACATGTCTGATCACATTTACCCAATACCCCATCTTTCTACATTGAGTTCGCATTTGATTATGGTCATCAATAATGTAATGTTTATCTTTCTTTTATTATACATTTATTGTAAATTAATTGAAATAATTCTGTATTTTTATCTACAGTTAATCAGAATCAGAATGTATTTGTTAGGCCAACAGAGAGGACATTTACATAGTCAGAGCAGAAAGACAATGTTATACTACAACCTTGTGGTTATAGGAATTGGGTAGAACAAACAGAAAAGTAGAAGAATACCAGTGACAGTAGAATAATGCCATTGAAATTGAAACATGTGTAATGTTGCTGGTAAGATGTCAATATGAACATCAGCAGATACTCTTGATTGTCTATGTTTGCAATAAACTATGTGCGACACGGCAGAAACAAAAATAGCTTAGACTTAGGCTGCTCTGAACTATTAACATTGGCACTAAAATGAAAAGGCAGAGGTTCTGCGCCCCTTTTTTTAAATCACGAAAATCGAATTGGTATCAGCATTTTAGACATTTAACCCAATCACTGCAATTAATCAAAAATATTTCTTATGTATTTAATTGCAAGTGGACTTCAAAACTCAAAAAAGATACGGACGGAATGGTTCTATTTATATTAAAAATGTTCTTCATCTTATTAAATCCCATGAAAATATTAGAATCAAACAAAATGTTGATTTTAATATTGTTTTGTACTTTAGTTAAGGCTCAGTTATTAACAAGAAAAATTAGGCCCTGTAGTTTTCAATTCAAACAAAAGTAAACATTGTATTTATTAGGGAAACATGGTGCTGTAATGAGGCGGCAGCACAGTGTGTGTGTTTCTGCCTCAAAATACTCAAAACAACGAACTAGATAGTCCATCTTATAAATGGGATATGTCCGGCTGTGAGTCACATTACTTGTTGGACCCATTTAATTTTGGTGTTGGTAATGACAAAAACAAATATATAAACCATCACCAGCATTATCCATAAAGATCTGACTGTTCCTGGTCACAGTATGTGATATCCTGAAGCACAGCGACATTTAAATTACTACACTCCTAGTTCATCTGCTTCCTTAGCTCCCCGGACAAATATCGTGCAGAAGCAAAGGACCAATTTAAATTCAACTGGTCAACAGCACAGCAACAGAGATAGAGATGAATCCTGAAAATTCATCCATTTTAAGTAGCTGATAATCATTTTATCACTTTACTCCTGCCACAGCGGAACCCCAAGGTATGTGAGCGTTATGCAAATGCCAGGAGAAAAGTACCGATCCACCTCATTTGCATTCATTTGCTGGCAAAACAAGCAGCGTTAAACATTAGCGCATTATGTATGCATTCTCTCTGAACAAAATATCAGCAGTGACAGTCTTCCCCCCCGGAGTACTCTCCCTTACACACACAGAAACACACACACTCCGAAGAATACACAGAGGGAGGTACATATACTGTATCATTGCCTTATTTTGTACTCGCTGCTCTTTCAGCGACTTTTTTGAGGTCAATAGTTTACTTTTGCCAGCAGAACTAAACTGTATTGTGCTGTTGATATCATTATAAAAACACTTGCATGCATACAATAGGCCTAGGCCCTTAATTATACCCATATGGTCATTCAGACTGCACCCCTGTAAAGACAGCAATGTAATTAGTTTGTAGCTGCTACGTTGCATATTAGTCTTCAAAGGAGAGCACAGATTTGTAACCATTTAGCACAATCCATGACAAAGCTTTCCTCTGAAGGAATGGCCCCAGGAGCATACAGTCAACTTGTGCTTCATTAGGAGGTTTATTCTTACATAATGCACCGATTTATGTCTGTAGCCCAGACACAGATGCAGTGCAAATTGTACAAGCTATCATTAATGCTGGCCACATTGTGTTTCCTTCATGAAAGCAGGGCAACACAGGGAAACTAAGTCTGAAGGGCATGATTATTAAAACATGTATATTTAGAAAAGACAATTAGACTGAAAACACAAGAGAAGCTACAGCCACTTTTTCAATGCCTGTCTTTATTCCCATCCATTCTGAAAGTTATCATAACCATTAAAATGGTTCAGTTGGGCACAACTACACATTGTGAAACGGTCACTGTTTTCAATACGTGCTGTGAATTTAAACAAACCCCCCCCCCACACACACACACAGGATACTGAGAGTACACATTCAGGGATGACTTTGTAACATACACGGCTTATTCAACTGTTTACCTTGCAATCACTGTGGCAGGGGATAAAATGATTTACTTTGTGATAACTTTGTGATAAAACCCTGTCTCATAGTATTATAAACTGCTGTGTACCTGTTTGTTGTTTGATGACCCTTCAAACGAGGAGATCTGTTACACAAACTGATCTCCCTTCATCGTATAAGTCATGTACTTGAAACTAAATCCCAACACCGGCACCATAAAGAGAGTATTTTAGTGAATGCACAGTTACTAACCCTAACCCTAATTCCCAGAATGGTGAACACATAAGAAAGATGTGTGCCTTATTAATTAGCCTTTTGTCTTATAATAAATAATTGTAGCCATAGAGTGTACAAAGTATGTAGAAGTAATCCATATGACATTGATTCTGAAGACCACTTTAAAGCTTTGAGTTTTGCCATTTGGCTGTTGAGATGTGGTTTATCTTGATTCCGAAGTGATTTGGAAGAGTGAGTGGTAAATCCAAATGTTGAATAGGCATTTGTTGGCAACCTTAGTCTAAGGCTGGGGCCACACAAGGATGATAACGGACCAAAATCGTTATCAAAAAAGTCTTCCGTCCACACGCAACAGGCACCAGAAACGTGTCCGTCCACACGAGACCGTTCGAAAGCGATTCCCCCGTTCGAACGCTGTAGTACATATGCCGGGCCTGTAAGTGGCGCTGTACTTCCGCCAAAAAATACACCAAAAGCAGCGAAGAAGACTTCTTGCGTATGCATGGTTGCCATGGTTGCCCTTCTGTTTATTCTCCGCGCTGGATTTAGCAGCAGAGGTGGGGTTTCAATCTTCCGGACAAAATTAGAAAAGTGCCGAACAAAGGTCTTCTTTGTTATTTATTGAGCTTTAAAACAAATGAATAACGACTCGAATAATACACGGAGGACGGAGCCTCTCTTTTCCTCCACCTCTCCTGACAGCCCGTCAGTATGCGTGGTCTCATGCAGCAGCTGATCCAGTAATGGATGACCCGACAGTAAAAATAAACATATTTATAGCTAGTTTAGGTAGTTTGAGAGGTAATTAAAATAGCTAAGGGTGATGATCTGACTTAAAGTGTGTGTTTTGTTCCGCTCATCGCTCCATCACAGCGGGCGGAGCTGCAGGTTATCATGCAGAGCTGCGTGTCTCATCTCCTGTCCGATTAGACTTTACTCGCGTTTATGTCCATATCGATCAAATCTAGCTGGAAGCTCCTGCTGGGTGCACTGTCCTGCGAGATGCACTGGGGCTATTGCGTCATCGTTATCAGGAAATGATCGTGTAGGCGTAAACACGGAGCCGTTTGCCCCCCGAGAGCGTTCCGTTCGCAGATCTACCCACCTTGGGACCCGTTATCGTTATCGTTTTAGGCGTTTTTCCATGTCGGCCTCGTGTGGCCGAACCGACTATCTGATACTAGAGAACTGTAGCAGATACGACCGTTATCATACTCGTGTGGCAAAAACACAGACAACACACAGACTGGAAAACACCCTAAAAGTCGCCTTTAAATCACACGGTACTCACACTATGAAAAATGCCTGTTTTACTGTCTATTTTACTCTTAATTTAACTATCATTTACAGTGAAAATCATGCTGTATTTAAGATGGCGACTGAGACCATGAAAGTATTAAGAAAATGTTAACAAAAGTAAAAAATCAAGTAAAATTGGGTATACTTTCTCATGGACTTCTAAACAATTGGACTTATTTGGCAAAAAGTGTAGTCACCCCTTCCCTATAATCACATGGAATTTATCAAATATTTGCATAATCATTTGATGAAACAATTAAACAGTATATTCCATTTGTAGTTCATTTTAGTTGATCTTTAGTGCATACTTTAATGAGTCAGTCATATGGAAGGCAATGGAAAGTAGACATTGCCATCTTATGAATACCCTCTAAACACCCACACATGTCATATGAGTAATAACTGAGATGTGTTTCAGGGACACATACTCCATCTACAGTTCCATGCACTTTTATTTGACTTTCCTGCAGTATACCCTTTTATTACAGACAATCTAAGTACACTATACAAACAGATAGATGTATTATTCCTCAGTTTCAGTGCATGAGCGTAGCAAAGCTCTGTAATGTTTGCTCTCAATACTTTCTCCTTCACACCGACCCTAATTCATGATGATTGCTACCTGCTTGTTTTTCAAACTGCCTGCCTTCACATTACAATAGTTTGGACCCAATAGCAGGAACATTATTGCTATCTAGGGTCTATTACTAGCCAATTCTATTGCACTGCAAGAAATACCACCTTGGTGAAGATGATCCTGTTCATTTTTCTGTGACACTGTTTCAGTGAAACCAGGTTTTTTGACTGTTCTTACCGGCAAACTGTTGTGAAATGACATGGAAATCATAAAATGCCAATTTTTGTTTCTACTATACTGATAAAAGATCAAATCCAGATAAACAAATTCAAATATTGTATTTGTATTACTGTTTATCTAGTGAAGAAGTGCATGACAACATATTGTACAACATTAAAAACATTTGTGAACTTTTTTAATAGTATTAGGAGTAAGGTAATGGGTATACAGTATCTACATCAATGTGGTGGTAGCCCTTTAATACTCAATGCTGATAGGATACTGGTTTCAAGGGCACTGCTTCTACCACTTGTAGGAGCAGTGTTATTAACCTCAGGTTGACAAGAACCATGCAAATGGAAATTAACACTGGTTATGAAACTGCACAATATCACTTTGATCGTTGTGGTAATTTAGAAAAATGGGAAGCAAAACATCATCAGCACCCCCATCCACTCCATATATACCCATTTTGATTGTTAGCAACCTGCAATGTAAAAGTTGAGTGAAACTTAACAATTAAAAGATGTAAAACTAAAGCAAACTTAAACAATTTAACACAAAATAACTTCTTCAGCTTAAAGCAACATCAGTTCTTTGTTGGGTTCATAAAAAAAGGTGGTTTGGGTTGAAACAAAATATCTATAAAGGTAAAAATAAGGTTGATAACACAAAGACACCATGCTTTACAACGCATGTCATTACTACGGTCAATGCAGATTAGTGGAATCTTCTTGTATTTTCTCTTTTGGTGATCAACTGTTTTCAATGATACAACCTACTAGTTTGTGTAGCAGGCCTCTTCTATATCTATAAGACTGGTAAATGATAAGGCCTATTTGTCTCAAATTGTTCTAAAAGTCCAACATTTCGTCATTTTGACTCAATATCTCAGACTAATTTATCTCTCCTACTTCTCAGTGGTGCATATTCACTCCTTCGATTCTATGTGTGTCATATGTTTGATCTGTACAAAGCCAGCAGAATGATAAACAACCTCAAAAAGTAAAAGTCAATGTGTTCTGAAATGACATTTAATGGGGTTTATAACTTTAAATGAAACAACATGGCCAAAGTCATTTAATCTGCAATGCCTGGAACAAATATAGCTGTTCTAATTCCAGCAGCAGTTACATGACAAATATCCCCACCAAAAGGTCAATCTCATTTGAATGCGGCAAACTATAACAATTAGTCTGCATGCTATCACATGCATCAGCAGGCTTTAGTTTTAGCTCAGTATTTAGTCCAGCATGGAGGCCAGTGGTTTCACACTGATTAAGTGGAGCTGATTTAGACTGATGTGTTTTGGTCCACACTGACTGAGCACGGGGAAGGGGAGCTGTCGGCGACGGGCCGAAACGCAAAGAAGAGCAGTGCATCATTTACTTTTCTCCTCGCTTTGCTCACAAAGAGTTAACGGTGAGACTGTTGGACTGGTGACTATCTGGCTAATGATGATAGATGGAGTTAATTAAAAGGTTTAAGCACTGCACTGATTGCACCTGCAGCTTGGTTTCGCTGAAGCAGAGGGATCTTTCTTTATTTTTCAAAAAAGAATAAAAGAAAACTCCGCCTATGCAGAAATTGTCTGTAGGATGTTCCTTCTGGCAGCGTGTTGGCACATAACACCTGGATGTTATTAGCTGTCAGACTCGGAGAGAGCAATGGACTGCTCATAGGGTGAATACATATATCAAACACTTCACATCGGTGAAGCTGTGAGGAGAGGGAATCCTCCAAAAAAGTGCTTTCTCTGCCCACAGTGGAGTGGGATAAAAGGTTCTACTGTGTCTATGGAAGCACTGAGTTTCACGTTACCTTATGTCATTACAGTTTATTGTATAATGTTGCTATATTTATTTGCACACATTTAAACTGTAACCTATGTTTACATTGCAGCAGAATGTATTTAGTTTGATTCTTTGTTTCTTCAAACATATTCAAAGCTACAGTATAAACAAAATGTACTTATTGACTGTATACTCACAATCATCTTCGTTGTTGCATGTTCTAGGTTATACAAAGGAGATCTGAGACCTACAGAGACACTTTTTAATATGCTTTTATAAGATTTTAATTTATGCAAAACAAAGAAAATATTGCCACATCTTGTTATTTTGATATTATTATTATTAGCATCATTATTACCATTGTTAATATTATCCTTATTGTTATTATTATATTCATATTATTGTTGTTGTTATTATTACCTTTACTACCATTATTGTTATTATAAATAGCAAAA
The DNA here is from genome assembly GCF_949606895.1 of Notothenia rossii. Lineage (NCBI taxonomy): Eukaryota > Metazoa > Chordata > Actinopteri > Perciformes > Nototheniidae > Notothenia > Notothenia rossii. The sequence goes on along the minus strand of NC_136907.1, from coordinate 58,660,167 downwards.
ACAACCGTCTTGAGATCTGAACTTTTTAAATAAGCATTATCATCACATTTCATGGTGGAAAGTAAAATAAGGGTTGACAGTTCCATAAAACTGGTAGTAGACAGAGAGAGACAAGTTGAGAAGAAAGAACATTGCAAGTTGTTTCACTTTCCCTACCCCACAGTGCGCCACAAGCCTATTTGTTCTACGCTTTGAGTCATAATGGACAGGGTGTTAAAAGTGAGCTGAAACTTTATAATGAGCAGTTTCACCTGAAGGCCAGTTAATAATCTAACCTGTTAATAAGAAGTTGCCCATGTACTGTTTCTGTCTGTTTCTAGGAGGTGTGTGGAGTGCACAACCTTTAACATTCTTCAATAAAACTGTGCTATAATGCTTACAACCAATCCTCCATTGGAAGTGTTTATGTCAAGTTCATGGGAACCTGGTTACTGCAGCAGAAAGGGAACTAAAAATACAATTAGTAAGTGACTCTATTCACTAACTTTAGTGAAAATCAGTGCAGACTTGCTGTTGATTATGATGGATTGCAGAACTTAAGAAAGTTCCAAGTTTCTGTTGACTCATTTGAGCACCTTGTGAAAATAAATAGGAACCAATGGCAGCTTGGAAAACAAATTAAACCCTTACTAAATATAAAAGTATAATTGACACCCCATTTGTATAGTTATAGGGCTCTAAAACTTGCAAATAAAATGAATAGTCATTATGGCATGACATATAGTTGACGTTTTAAGCAAATGCTAATTGCTTTTATGCTGTGCTGAAAACAAGGGAAACCAGTGGGTGTCTGGAACGATACAGGAAATAATCTGAAACTGTAAAGCATGTGGAGGAGAGCAAGTTGTCGGGAGACCGTTTGCAGGGACCCCCTTCTGGGACTTGAAAGAGGTACAATTCATATATTTTTAGCTGCCATCAAAATCCTGCATGGATGCCTTCATTCTTCTTCCCTTTGACAAACGTACACTGTGTGCACAATTATAAGTATTATTTTTGAGGACTAATTTCATTATTGAACAACTACAGTGCTCTCGGTAAATCCAAAATGTTAATAAACCTCAAACCTAAAAGTGCTTTCTTAGGAGATAATCTATGTGTGCAGAATTATTGCGCAACTATTGGTAGGCCTATGCATAATTATTATACAACTAAAGGAAACAACGAAACATTTGTAATCTCGCTTGCTTACTGTATTTCCATCTGTCAAAGTGAGAATAATAAACAAACAACTAAAAATATATAAATAAACATCTGTATTTCCCCAAAAAAATCAGTGACCAATATAGCCACCCTTCTTTTCAATGACAGTCACAAGCCTTTCATTCATGGAGTCTGTCAGTTTCACTGTAAATCTCCCATTTAAAACCTGTTAAGCCCCAAGGTCCCCGCCGGCAGGTACCCTTTTTTTTTTTCACGACACTGTGTCTCAGGGGATCTTAATATTTAGGAACCTATTAATGTGTTATACCAGATTAACGGGAATAATCTCAGCTAACTGACGATACAAACCATTTTTACCAAAACAAAACACAAGTCTCATAAGAAGCATCTAAATGACCCCTGAGCGAAGAATGCTAACCTATTACTGCACCGATAATCACTCCTAGCTCCCTTATTACTTATCCTAGGTGCACATCGAACACATCATTTATGATTGCAAGGAGACACAGAATCTAACGGTGCCCACCTCAACACTGAAAGATACAAACTCAATGTTATCAACAAAAACGTACATCAAAACAAGTGGCGCTAGGTACAGTAGCCCACAACGCTAACATGGCTTACCTTCGTCTTTTCGTGGTCTAAACTGGTCTTCAATGGCATTAAAACGATCAAAACGATGCTGTAGTTAATCCATAGGTTAATATCCAATGTGACCGCGTCCCCTTTGAAATGTTTTGATAATCCATAAGCAATAAAACAGCTTTTCCGTTGCTTGATATCAGAGCAGCGATATTTCTCCCCTCTGCTGCAAGCTAGCATGCACAGAGACGCCACCTTTCTTTTTTAACATGAGTGTGTGTGGGACGATTTCCCTTGGATTTGGTCAGAAAGAGTTGTCACATGTCAAAATCGAACAAGGGGGAACAGAGATATGAAAAATCCACCCAAATGGCCCAAGAAGAGTTTTTTTTTGCTAAATCTGTCTAAAAAGGTTTTCCTTATTCTTTCATTTTAAGGCTTTTACTGGCTAACCACGCTTTGGAGTACTTTGATGAATGTGATGGAGCATTGTCCTGCACACAAATCATTGTCTTATTAAAAGATGCAGAGTTTTGCCTGTACCACTGCTCGATGAAAGTGTCTTCTAAAAACTTGCAGTAGGTTTTGGGTCTGTCTTCAGCCCGAAGATTTGCCTCACCTACCTAATAATTCTGCACACAGTGTTTGACCAATTTCTGTATACTTAAAATCTGTCACATCCAAAACAAGACAAAAACAATCATGGGAAAAGCTTTTTATAAGGATGTGTTTTTTGGAGCTTGATGGCTTTATAAAAATGTGTTAGCTGATTACACGGAAGACTGATTGTTAAGTCTGTGAATTCCAAGTTACATTATATTATCATTCCTAGCATTGGACTGACATATCCATTACTTCATGTTCACAAATTTGGTTGCCAAGTAATGTCTGACTTTAAAACGTCAAACACTTAACCATTACTCTAAAATAGTCTAAATCAAAGAAGTTCAAGAGTTCTGCAATGTTTCACTTTTCTGCCAGGGAGTCAAATCTCTTGTCCAGGGAGTTCATTAAAACTCACTCCTGTCTCGTGGGTGCCCACTAGAAATAGACCCTCCACCCAGCTTGGAGGGTGGAAGCCACTGCATGATTTTTTTAATGATGTCTGAGCGGCTCCCACCAGAATCATTATACATCTTCTGAAAGGAATTAAACTGGAAGCTGACTGCAAGGGACCCCAAACGCTGATCCCATTATGACTCCTAATGGGAGCTGGTATATGGAAAGCTACAGATTATTTGACTTTTTGACTGATTCAATATTTAAGGTAAGCAGTAAAGTTCCAATAGTAAGTTTCATGTATGCAAGCTTTGAGTTTATTTATTATTTCATGGAGGAGATGTCAAACCAATTTAATGTGTGCTAATGTTACATTTGCACGGTGTGTCCTGAATCTGTAGAAGGTATCACCTGCCAGTTTACAAGGCTGGCATATCTAGGTTGAGCGTCTCTGTCGGCTATTTTTTTAATTCGTCATGCTTCAGCTGAATGTTGTTGGCCCAATACAGCACACGTTATACGATGTCGATGACACTGCTGAGATTTGATATTATTGCAGCAAATTGGAGCGGCAATTTTTTGTTCTGGGCAGTTAATGTGATGTATATAACTCTACCATTTTTCTAATAGGTGACACCCCATGGGGTCTAAGAAGATTGTCTATATACTGAAGCCAGCCTCAAGTGGAAAAATGTTAAACTGCAGTTTGTGGTACTTGGTTTAAACTTAACACAACCAACTAACTAAAATATGTCTCTAAAATGAGTGTCTCGGTTTTACAATTTGCTTATTCCAGATTATATTTAAAAAACATATTTTCATTCACCTTCTAACACTTTAAATCAATCCTGGTTAAATATCTACATTGTTAAGTACAAAAGACTTTTCTAGGTATGGCATATTTTTGTAGGTTAAGCATATGAACACAGAACTAAAGCAAGGCAAATTGATGTTTTTTTGGTTTATATAGAATCATTGTCTAGCCAAAACAATCTCTATTGTTTATCTTTGTCGAACAATACATGTTGTTTCCAGGAATAATGGTTGTATCTAAAGAAAGAACCTTGGCACACTTAAACCAGGTTTTTCTTGATTGTGTTTTTCTAAAGAATTTCATAGAAAGAGTGCAGCAATGTAATGGCATACACTGGCCTCATTTGTAGCTCCGAATTGAAACAATATAAGCTTGGCAGTGCGTTGAATCAATTCTGCCAAGCTCATTTCAGTGTTTTTGTAGGAGAGGCTTTTTGAACACGTATTGCAGAGGGGGACTTAAACAAAAAACAAGTTTACCCAGAGGATGCGTGACGTGCTCTGCATCTGACAACCTACCTGCCTGCCTGAATTAGTATCATGCTGGAGAAATCAAGGAGCTGAACACTTTCCCCTTTTAAATTTCACTTAGCTATTTTGGGATGCGTGCTGAAGCCAATCTCCCTGTACAGTGTGTGTGTGTGTGTGTGTGTGTGTGTGTGTGTGTGTGTGTGTGTGTGTGTGTCCCATTTCCCTTCAAAAATTAAAAAGTGGGTTTATTGATATTTGTATCCACTCCTCCAGTCCTCTAAAGATAGATGAGTTCTATCACTTCAGTATGAGCAATCTCTGTCTGCATTAAAATGAATTAATTTTTATTGAGAAGGCATAAACTTGACTGTTTCTCTGGCTGAATAAATGTTCTGAAAGAAACTAAGATTACATATCTTGGGTGTTTTTTATATAAAAAGCTCCCTATCAGTATTCATTTGTTAAGATCCGCTCTGTCTGTCACTGCGTGGTGATTCTGTGCCTTTTCAGTGACACATTTCCGAAAGAGCCACAGCTATATGTATGGTTGCATTATTCATATCTCCTAGTGCAAGGCGATTACTTATTGATGTGCATAGGTGTCCCCAAATCACACGGCAATAAAGTTTTGAAACTTTGTATGGAGATTAAATGAATCCACTACAGCTTGGTTATAAACGGTAAATTGTAGCGAATCTTTTATTAAAAAATGTAGAGTAATTACACAGTTAAAGGTGGGGTAGGTAATTTTGGAGAAACCAGCTCGAGTGCGCAAGAATTTGAAAATACACAGCCGGAAAAAATCTGCCACTTCCTTACAGAGCCCCTCCTCCAACACACACGAACGCGCACATGACCAATGAGGGCATGAGTTTGTGCACAGAAGGCTGACAGGCAGGTACGCCATCCAGTTATTTTAGCCGGGCCGGCTCAGATGATTGGTCGTGCTTTTTACAGTACTACGGCTTCCACAGATGACATTTTTTTTATGGATTTTTCTTTTTTGGTGCCAAAGCACTTAAAGGATTCATTGCTATCGGGATGTTAAGAGCATTCCATGGAATATAACAAAAAGTGTACCTCGAGCCAGTTTCTGAAACTTACCTACCCCACCTTTAATTAGCCCTAGTTTCAATATGTCTTATTTCTTTGGTTTAGAAATAGCTTAAACAATGGACTAGTTACACACTCAATGGGTTACATTTTGGAAGCAGCTCTCAGCTCCTCCATTCCTTTCTATGTCCCTTTAGGGGTGTCATGAAAAACTATACCTCTATTTTCTTATTTTAAAATCGTATATTTAGACCTCACTCAAAAATTGAAAAGGCCAGATTTTGTAAGAAATCCTCTATAATGTTTTGTAATCTATGTTTTAACAATGGTATTAGGTTGTAAAAAAAAAAAAATCTGAACACTAACATAACTAGCCCCCCCCCCCCCCCCCACACACACACACACCAAATGAGACAAATGTATTACTGAGTCTAAAATAATCATTGTTGGTGTTGTAGGGAAAATTAACAGTGGAAATGTATTTGAACGTATTCAAAAACCTCTTGACATGTCTTTGCTGATAACAAAACATAAAGCCTGAACAAAGATTATTTTGGCAGTGGGTCCTGTGGCTCACTTGAGATTTTTAGATAATGCATTGTAGTTGTTCGGATAGGAAGCCAATATCCTTGTTTACATGATATTTCAGGGGGTGGGTTGAGAGAGCCTTTAAAAAAAAAGATATTCCCAATAAACCCTAAATGGCTCCACCCAGAATAATCCAAAGCTGTCAAAACTGAATTGTATTATACTTAAACATTTTGAAAAATATCAACAAAAGAAAGCCATATTAGTTGATTGGTTTGTATTGCCTAAATTGGGTCTCAATGCTGCATCATATTCACACCCGCAATATTTTCATTATACTTGTGCCTCTCTTAAACATAGCCTGTCAGGAAAACAAAATGGCCTCATCAGAAATTGAAATAATTCAGCCTGCTATCAAAAGCTAAATAGAGAGATGTCTGTTTCTCTTATTTTGTAATAGTGACAATTACACCCAAATTAGATCTGGCATTGTTAGAGACACCATGAATCGTCCGGCCCCCCCAACTCTGACTCACTGTCTACTTACTGAATTGAGACTGAACCCCAGAAATATAATTCAAATTGACTTCTGCTAAAGGAAAAGAGAGGGTGAGTTTGTATATGTCCTATACTGTAATTGGCCTGGAGGCTTTTCTCCGCAGTAAATCTGCAGAATCAAAATAATTTAGTTTGTTTGTGTATTTTTTGTTCCAGCTGGGATGAAATAATTGAATCAGTATGTGTTAATACACAGATCCGGTGGCACTTATTATTGCTGTGAGCTGTTTACTATGTCCTGGAGTGATGCCAATTCACTAGCACATTCACATAGTGCACACACTCTAGTGCACGCATGTCGGCATGAGGACCAATTACAATCCAATTCCGGTGCAATAGTATGGGGTGAAGATTGTCAACTGCTCCTGAGCCTCCAAAAGACTCGGTATATGATAGCTATTAGAGGCAGGAGATGGAAGCGCTGATGAACAAAATGCCCTTCTATTAGGAGGCAACCGCTCTTGTATTACTTCCAACTTGACACAGTGCTTACTGCAATACATTGTGTAAAACAACCAACCAGCTTTAGAGCAATATCAGTTTGTTTTTGGTTATACTTAGAGAAAGATAAATAAATGATATTCAGTATAGTCAAAGTTCTAAAGCTGATTAAAGCTCAATTACTCAATATTATTTTATTGTAAAGAATAATGCATATTGTTAACATTACAGTTAAAGTAAACGTTTTTTGTACATATTTTAATACCTGGATTTAATGCTTTTCCTACTCTGGTTACATTTGAATGTTTGGAACTAAAATGGAGCCCATTGCATCCCAAAAAATCAACACTGACCACATTTCAAAAGCATCTATATTTGCTTTGGCATGTCTACATAGCATTTGTATCTAATTGCATTATCATATTGCATTTGCATGCAGTCATTGCTCTGCAGTTTTAGAGGAATCATCTTTGCCAGAAAATGCACCTTGCAGCGTCCTAGAAGTCTGAGCTGTGGCAGTTTGCTTGCTTCCATTAGTTTTCCAGCTCCCAGTGTGCGAGACATTAGGCTTCCTGCCAAACAACACAATGTGGTATAACTAACTGGTTCTTAGCACAACCTGGCCACCGTCAGCTCTTATCCATATGGGCAATTTGTCTTCTATTCTCACACTGAAGAGAAGACAAACAAGAACACACATGCACATAATACACACGCACACACACACATAGCACATACACACACATAATACAGCAGGTCTCCCTTGTAAAAGAGATCGTTGATCTCAATGGGATTTTTACCTGGATAAATAAAGGCTATAAACAAACACACACGCACATGCAGACACACACGGACACTCCAGCCCTTTTTCCAAAGAACAACATTGTCCTCCTTAATCCTATACGCTTTGTTTCTCACACATATATTTGTAATGTTATTTCCATATCTTGCTGTCTTCTTAATTTTTTTAAATGTCTTTCTTACATCCCCATCTTTCTTTTCTCTCTCTCTCTAACTAAACCCAGGTAACATTTAAACGCACACTCAGCCTTTCAGTGACCTCCATATTTCATTGTTTGGAAACTCTTTAGTTTGTTTCTTCACAGTCAAGTAAGCCGTTTTGGCTTCTTCTATCTAAACCAGAGAGTTTATTCCATCCAGAGATTTGTCCTTAACTCATCGGAAAGAAGGATAAGCGTGAACAAAGCAAACATCATTTAGCAAAAATCATGATGTCAGTAATAAGTTAAGAAGGTACATAAAAGGGAATTGGGAGGAATGTCTTTCTGGACAGTGAAAGCAGACAAGTAACTTGAGGGTAACTTGAGAATAAGAACAAACATTGTGTAGATTAGTCTCTGACCCAATCATGGACTGTGTTCCAGATTAATTGTACAGAAAGCATTATCATTATTGCTTTTTTCTTTAGCACAATTACTAAACATTACAACACAAACTAAGACAGGATGTGAAACCTGATGGAAGTGGAATCTTGACATGACTCTTTTCTCGATATATCTTGCTGTTTGTCAGATCATGAGTCATTCTGCCTCAAGATACAGCACAGATTAACCTGCTTGTATAACAATATAACAGATGATGCCAATGAACCAGAATAGCTAGGTTTGTCATGATTATGGTTGCCAGTGGTTACATTGATAACAGTGCCATCTTACTAAACTGGCTAAGACTGCACCATGCTTGAAAAAAACAGAAGATAAATCCTAATTCTGCTCAAGTGCTCAGTGCTGAAGTATATTTGTT
>NC_136907.1:58636794-58646794 GCF_949606895.1 Notothenia rossii | reverse complement strand
CTTGATTACTTTGACTTCAAAATCAAAGAGAAGAGGAAGAGGGGGGAATGATGAGCATTGACTGTGCCCATTTTAAACATTTTGCTCCTTTAGTGGTGGTTAACAGTTTACCCAGCAATGAGTAAAATGCTACTTGTTTGCAGTGGCCTGATTGCATTACATGTGGAACAACGATAGTTACGTTGGAAGCAGCGGAGATCGGCAAAAGGACAACGCCCAAAGGATGGGGAGGGGCGACATTAACCCGATAAAACCTGGAGAATGTGCCAGAAGACGCCCACGACACCGCGGCGCAGATGGTCTCCAGGGGCGCCCCTCTCGGGGCAGCCCAAGATGTTGAGATGCTCCTTGTAGAGCAGGCATGGGCAAACTAAGGCCCGCGGGCCATATACGGCCTATTGGGCTTTTGAATCCGGCCCGCCGAATATTGGTACAAAATTGTCCAAATTATAGTAAAGAACGCATTCATTTTGCCTTTTTCCTGCAATAACCGGCATTTCAGTTGATCCCACTAGATGGCGCCCTCTAGACACAATTTACCTTTGCTGGAGTCTGGTCTATTCTCTCAGCTGGCCCCACTCGGCAACCCGGCAAGATACAAAAACCAAATATGTTACGCTTACATTTAGGGCTGCCCCCCGATTAGTCGACCAAAGGTTAGTCGGCCAAAGAGTCTTTGGTCGGTCAAGATTTAATTGGTCGTTAGTCGCCGAAAAAAAAAAAAAAATTGAGAAAAAATAAAATAAAAACGGGAAACAGGAGGTGACAGTGAGTCACTTGTTTTCACGTCAGATAAGCTGATAGTTTTGACCTTGTCAGGCGTAAAATCAAGAGCTTGGGAGCATTTCGAAAAAGTAATAGACAACCCGAAGAAGGTGATATGCAAACTTTGCAAGCAAATATTCTCCTATCATTCATCAACTACAAACATGACTTATCACCTGAAACATGTAAGTACCGTTCAAGCCATTAAAAGATGGATGCTCTGCGGCTCTAGCCTTAATAAAAAGCCTGTTAGATAAAATGTATTGTCATGTTATGGGCTATTAGGCTTAGTGTAAACTTAAATTAATGTGAATTTCTCTCAATAGGCTCATCCACTATACGTTGATAGGGCCACCGCATCTACCTCAACTTCATCTTCACAGCCGCCATTGAAACTCTCACAGACAACACTCGTTTTGAAGCCCCCTCTTTCCGAGAAAAGGAAGAGAGACATCACCGACAAAATTGCAGATTTTGTGGCACTGGACATGAGACCTGTAAACATTGTCGAGGGGGAAGGGTTCAAACCGATGATGAAGTTCATCGAACCGGGTTACACTGTATCCAAACGTGACACCGTAATGCACGCCATTAAAAACAAATAATATGACCAAACAGGTACTTTTGGAGAAACTTAAAGCCTGCACAGCAGTCAGCTTCACTACTGACACATGGACCTCCAACCAAATGGATGGTTACATGACTGTGACGGCACACTTTATTTCCCAAAAATGAAAATTACATTCATTCGTGTTGGAGACTAAAGTGCTGGAGGTGAGCCACACAGCTGCCAACATAGCAGAGCGACTCAGCGAAGTGATGGAGGAGTTTGGGATTCCGCCAGAAAAGAGGGTCGCTGTGGTACACGACAATGCCGCTAATATGGTGTTGTGCGCTAAACAGCTATCTCAAAACCTGTGCTGGGGTAATGTCCAGGGAATTCGTTGTGCGGGGCACACCTTGCAGTTGTGCATAAACGCGGCTGTTAAATTAGATCCCATCTGCCGAGTGATTGCTGCTGCCAGACGCCTTGTGGGACACTTAAAAAAAAGTGCCAAGGCAACAGCAGCTCTCACTTTGAAACAGAAGCAACAGAATGTGGCTGAACACAAACTGATACAAGATGTGTCCACACGATGGAACTCCACTTATTCAATGCTGGAGCGTCTTCTGGAACAGAGATGTCCGGTTACAGCTGTGCTTTCAGAACCCGGGACCACCCACCAGTCTGACCGAGATCTGGATCTCACAACTGCCCAATGGAGGACAGTGGAGGACATTGTCTCCGTGCTGAGGCCCATGATCACCCTCACCGAGCTGCTCTCACAAGATATAAACGCATCTCTGTCTGCTACGCTGCCAATGCTCGTCAACATGAAGAGGCGCCACTTGTTGAGTCGTGATGATGACAGCACGACCGTGAAGGCAGTTAAGAAAAAAATCACAGAGGAAATCGACAAAAGGTGGGAGCTCACAGGGAGTCTGGAGGGCAGCATATATATTCAAGCTGCAGTCCTTGACCCACGGTTCAAGAGCTTGTCATTCCTCGGTGCAGAGAAACGGGACGATGCATACACAACGGTGTGGGATCTGGCTGAGAGTTTATCTCCAGCAGAAGAAGCTACTGCTCAGAGAGAGGACAGCAGCGGCGCAGAGGAAAGTGAGCCCACACCAAAGAGGCAAAGGGAAAAGCAGCAGGACATATCAATGCTGATGGCCTTTGATGAAGATCAACAGACGGAAGAAGAGAAAAATGAAATGAAGACATACTTGGAGGACCAAACCAAGGTTGACAAGGGACCACTGATTTGGTGGAAAATGAATGAGGAACGCTATCCCAAGCTTGCCAGAGCAGCTAAGCGCATCCACTCCATCCCTTCCACATCCAAGCCATCGGAGCGCATATTTTCCAAAGCCGGCTTCATTTTGAGCAAGACACGGAGCTCACTTCTCCCGGACAACACAGACAAACTCGTGTTCTTGTCTCATAATATGAGAAGAATAAGATCGGAGGGAAACCCTGAAAGTCAGGTAGTGGCCTAGCCTAATATAACACCATAGTTTTGTAGTTTATACTTTTCTTTCTTCGTTCGTTCAACTGAAGTGTTTAAGTTAAGTTTTGCGGTATATTTATAATTTTTGTTTGCATTCCGACCTCAGGAAAAAACTGAAAGTTTTATTTTCATGTTGAGAATACTTCTCTGTAGGCCTGTTTACTTTTGCACTGATATTTAAATATTTAAGTTGGCTTGAGCCTATATTTATTTATTCGTTTGTTTATATAATTTATATTTATTTTACATGTTTAAAAGAAACGAAAAATATAGTTTAAATTTAGTTTTTTAACAGAAGACTGTTTTTTTTTGTTTTATAAAGTTATTGTGTTGGTTTTAAAAGTTCATAAGTTGTGTGATGTTTTTATATGGTGTGTTGTGTTGAAATAAATTAACAAAATGTTAAGACAGTCTCCTTGATGATTTTTCCAACACATTCAGAATCATAATTTAATTACTTGCCGGTTGTGCGAAAAAGGCGGTTTGTCTCTGCGTGCGCTTTCATTCGCGCCACTGGTCGATCAGTAGTCGACCAGTGGCCTTACCTGACGACCAGTGGTCGACCAGGAAAATCTTTGGTCGGGGGCAGCCCTACTTACATTGGAGGGGGTCGAGATTAACCTGAGCAATAACAGTTCATGGTGAGTATGGCGAATACAAGTTTTAATAAGCAGTAGCGCTGAGCAAAGTGACTAGAACGCGACCACACACTTATAAAAAACACTTATATAAAGTCAGGCAACACTAACCAGGCTTAGTGTGATTCTGTTTATTTGACCTTACTTTATTAACCATCCGTTCACTGTTATTGACCATTGTGAAGAGGCAGACGTTTTCCTGTTGTTTTGTATTATTGCAGCTTTCGGATGCAATAAATACATGGGCTACATGTGGCCATCACAAGTAAAATCATAACGAAAACTACGCCGGGTAAAATATGCGTGTAGAAAACGGCTTATGCCACAATATGATAGCAACAAGTAGTCAAGATAGTCTGATTAGCTTACATCACGTGTAGAATGCCAGAGAAGTGTAAGTTATATTCTTGTTTAAATAGACTTCTCTGTTTCATTTATTCTACTCTGTATAATTGTTCTGTAGTTATTGTAGCTAAAACGGCGATTTCTGAGAGATTTTAAAATCTCAGATCTGCTCAACTCCAGGCGTAACTCAGGTCTCAGTGAGTCACGCCCCTCAAGTGTGCATTTCAATAGGCAGGAAGACTCTGCTGATTGCGTGAAGTGCAAAAACATTTTAAATAGCGCATTTCAAATCAGAATAACTCAGTGTGCTTCCAGACTCGGCGAGGACACTATCGATACTGACTCAGCAATCACTGTAAGTTATATTCTTGTTTAAATAGACTTCTCTGTTTCATTTATTCTACTCTGTATAATTGTTCTGTAGTTATTGTAGCTAAAACGGCGATTTCTGAGAGATTTTAAAATCTCAGATCTGCTCAACTCCAGGCGTAACTCAGGTCTCAGTGAGTCACGCCCCTCAAGTGTGCATTTCAATAGGCAGGAAGACTCTGCTGTCGCCCATCAGCAGAAAATAGTTAACTAATTACAGGGGCGTGCCCCCAAAGCTGTGAGAACTGAGCAATCAGGTATCCATCTTAGGTTGCGTTTTTCCTGCAGCGTCAGCTTCAGCGTCAGCCAGACGAAGACTGACAAAGACATTAAGAGTCCTGTGGGAGACTGACAAAGACATTAAGAGTCCTGTGGGAGTCACGTGGGAGGCAAAGAGGAGGCAAATCCTACTCTGATTGCGCCAAGTATCGCTGGTGTTATTTAGTTTTATTCAATTCTCTTGGGTTCTCTAGCCCCTCATGCTATAATCATGTGTATTTTCTGCATTCCTGTTCATGTGTCTTCTCGCAATTATCACTGGCCCCGTGTTTCTCCTAATCGATCTCACCGGCCTGCTCTCGTCTATCCCACATGCTCCACTGAGATCCAACATCTCGTTTCAGGGGGCCTGTGGAACTGCCAGTCAGCTGTTCCTAAGGCTGACTTCATCTCTGGCTACGCTTCCCTGCAGTCTCTGGATTTCCTTGCTCTCACGGAGACCTGGATCACTCCATCCAACACATCCACCCCAGCAGCTCTCTCCACAGCATATTCCTTCTCCCATACACCCAGACCCTCTGGCAGAGGAGGTGGCACTGGTCTCCTGCTCTCTCCCAAATGGAGCTTTTCCCTCTTCAAGCTACCTAATTTCACTCCTTCCACCTTTGAATTCCATGCCGTCACAGTAACCCATCCTATACAATTAACCATTGTTGTTCTCTACCGTCCACCAGGCGCCTTGGGGGACTTCTTGGAGGAGTTAGATAATCTCTTCTCACACATCCCTGAAACTGGCCCTCCCGCTGTACTTCTCGGAGATTTCAACCTCCAGACAGGGAAGATATCTGAACTAACATCTCTGTTAACCACCTTTCCTTTCTCACTGTCTCCATCCCCACCAACTCATAAAGCTGGCAATGTCCTTGATCTCATATTCTCAAGGAACTGCTCTACTTCTAACCTCTCTGTAAACCCGCTCCACACATCCGATCACTTCTTCATTTCATTCTCTCTACCCCTTTCCAAACATAACAACCTCATCTCTTCTAACTCTGCTCCTGTCCGCCGTAACCTCCGTTCCCTCTCCCCCTCTACCTTTGCCTCATCGGTGCTCTCAGCCCTCCCTTCCTCTGACTCGTTCCAACTCCTGCCTCCAAACACTGCTGCAAAAACTCTCCTCTCGACTCTCTCATCCTCTCTGGACTTTCTCTGTCCTCTCACATCGCGGCCGGCTCGTCAGTCCCCTCCTGCTCCCTGGCTAAATGATGCACTGCGTGCTAATAGAACCATCCTTCGGGCAGCAGAGCGGAAATGGTGGAAATCCAAACACCATGACGACCTCCTAACCTATCAGGCTCTCCTCTCCTCTTTCTCTGCTTCCATCTCTCAGGCAAAAAGCACTTTCTTTCAAGATAAGATCCAATCTTCCTATTCCAATCCCAAAAAACTATTTTCTATCTTCTCCACCCTCTTGGACCCCCCCAAAGCACCTCCCCCCTCCTCCCTTCTGTCAAGCGACTTTGTTAACCATTTTGAAAAAAAGGTTGATGATATTCGCTCTTCTTTTTCTGACTCACCTTTACTCACCGCTGGGTCACCAGACCCTCCCTTCACCCACACACTGACCTCCTTCTCCCCTCTCTCTCCAAGTGAGGTTCTTACCCTCGTTACCTCTGCCCGTCCTACCACCTGTTCTCTGGACCCTATCCCCTCAAACCTCCTTCAGACTATCGCTCCTGATATTCTACCATTTCTCACCCATTTCATCAACACTTCTCTAACTTCTGGTCACTTTCCAAACAGTCTCAAGGAGGCAAGAGTAAACCCTCTCCTAAAGAAACCCACTCTCAACCCGTCTGATGTTATTAACTACAGACCCGTCTCTCTCCTCCCGTTCCTGTCTAAAACACTTGAACGCGCTGTCTTTAAACAACTCTCCTCTTATCTCCATCAGAACAACCTTCTGGATCCGCACCAGTCTGGTTTCAAGGCAGGTCACTCAACAGAAACTGCTCTCCTTGCTGTCTCTGACAAACTGCACACTGCTAAAGCAGCCTCCCTCTCCTCTGTCATCATCCTTCTGGACCTGTCTGCTGCATTCGACACGGTGAACCATCGGATCCTCCTTCGCACTGTCCAAGAACTTGGAGTTTCAGGCACTGCACTTTCCCTCCTCACCTCATACCTCAACGACCGCACCTACAGGGTTACTTGGAGAGGGTCCGAGTCCGACCCTTGTCAATTAACTACAGGGGTCCCTCAGGGCTCGGTTCTTGGTCCCCTCCTCTTCTCCCTGTACACAAACTCGCTCGGGTCTGTCATTAGCCCGCATGGTTTTTCATACCACTGCTACGCTGACGACACCCAACTAATTCTGTCCTTTCCCCGCTCAGAGACCCAGGTCGTCGCACGCATCTCTGCTTGCCTAGCAGACATCTCTCGGTGGATGTCTGCTCATCACCTCAAGCTCAACCTTGACAAGACTGAACTGCTCTTCCTTCCGGGAAAAGATTGTCCCACTCTTGACCTAACAATCAACATCGGCACCTCTGTTGTTTCCCCGACTCAGACTGCAAGGAATCTGGGTGTGGTCCTAGATAACAAACTGTCCTTCACTGCAAACATCGCTGCTACAACCCGCTGCTGCAGATACACGCTTTACAACATCAGGAGGATACGTCCCCAGCTGACCCAGACATCAGCGCAGGTTCTGGTCCAGGCTCTCGTCATCTCACGCCTAGACTACTGCAACTCCCTCCTGGCTGGTCTACCTGCATGTGCCATCCGACCTCTGCAGCTCATCCAGAATGCAGCGGCTCGTCTGGTCTTCAACCTTCCCAAATTCTCCCACACCACACCGCTCCTCCGCTCCCTTCACTGGCTTCCAGTAACTGCTAGAATCCACTTCAAGACACTGGTACTTGCGTACCATGCTGCGAATGGATCTGGCCCTTCCTACATCCAGGACATGGTTAAACCGTACACCCCAGCACGTGCACTCCGCTCTGCATCAGCCAAACAGCTCGCTGCACCCGCACTGCGAGGGGGACCCAAGTTCCCGTCAGCAAAAACACGTGGGTTTGCTATCCTGGCTCCAAAATGGTGGAATGAGCTCCCCATTGAAATCAGGACAGCAGATAGCTTACACATCTTCCGACGCAAACTGAAAACTCATCTCTTTAGACTCCACTTCGAGCGATAAAATTACTAACAAAGCACTTATATACTAATAAAGGGCTGGCTTTCTAAATGCCAGTTGAGTAGCACTTGAAATGTTTGGCTCTATGAAACCTGATGTACTTATATGATTCTGTTTTCTTAAAGGTTGTATCTTCCTGGTCGAATGCACTTATTGTAAGTCGCTTTGGATAAAAGCGTCAGCTAAATGCAATGTAATGAGAAACGTTCATAACAGCGTTGTGATGCCAAACAGCTTTCAGACTAAAACACATTCATTTATGGGGATGGGGGATATGTATCAGCTGCTTGTTGTGTGACAGTCGGACAATGAAAACTTTACAGCGGCCGCTGCCGTGAGTTAACGGGAGAATAAACTCCGGTAGACGAGCAGCACTGTAGCGGGCGGTAATGCAGCTGAACCACATTAATAAACAATGCACTATGGCACTCTGGAGAAAGGTATAAGGTTGCAGAAGTAGTTCTTTAATTTAATCTGGCTTTGTATCATTAAAAACTACCCGACGCAGTCCTCTATTGATGTTGTTGTGAGCGATGTTGCGGAGAAAATCTGCGACGTAAAACGCTGTGTGGGTCATAAGAAGGCACGTAAACGGTTACGTCATGACGCAAACGATGACGCAAAGACGCAATAATTCACCTTTAAACCTAATTCACCTTTGAACCTGCATCTGTAACAATGAGTGGACCAAAGAAAAGAAAAGTCAACATTGAGTGCCGAGTGTATAATGAGGAGTGGGCAGCTAAATCATTTTTCACCGATCAGCTACTGGCCCGGCCCGTCTGTCAAATTTTAAAACTCGTAGTGGCCCCCTAGCCAAAAGGTTTGCCCACCCCTGTTGTAGAGTGTCATCTCAGCCCTGATAGCAGGGGGTGGCCACTGGCCCAATAGGCATGTGAGATGGCATCGACAACCCAGTGGGGCAGCCACTGTTTAGAGGGCCCAACCTCTTTTAGTACCGCCATGGCAAACTAAGAGCTGCTTCGACTGCCGTATACAGGCAGTAGTATCGATATACGCCCTTAGGGCACCCACAGGGCACAGCAACTCTGACGTGCCGTCCTCCTGAATGTCAAAGCGTGCCAGCTGGACAGGCTGCCAAATTTGCCCAAAGGGCAACACCTGAGAGTCCCACATCGGGCTTTTATCGCTTACGGAGAGGGCATGCAACTCCCCAACTCGCTTCCCTGAGGCTATGGCAAGCAGAAATGCTGCCTTCGTGGGCAGCCACTTAAGCCCCACCTGGGCCAGGGGCTCCAAGGGAGGAGATGATAGGGCATCCGGCAGCAGGGGCAGGTCCCAAGCCGGATCCCTCTGGGTGCTGGGGGAACGCTGCCGTAAAGCCCCTCTCAGGTAGAGGGACACCAACCTATGGCACCCCCCTGTGGCACCCCCCTGTGGCGTCGTTGACCCGAACATGTCGTGCAGAAATAGCAGCCACCTAAACTCTCAGAGTGGAGTGAGAACGTCCACTATCTAGAAGGGACTGCTCTCTGGGCAACAGTGTACATGTTGTCCCAAGGAACAAGCACATGCGGCAGCCCTCATTCTGCCCAGGGGCCGGAGGAACTGAATATAAGGCGCCATCTTGCCCGGCCTGAAGATGGGAAGAAGGTGGGAAATGTCGTCCATGCAACGAGGTGTCAGGTAGGCCCTCATGGTGACCGAGTCTAGGACCATCCCCAGGTAAGTGACCTGTTGGGAAGGGTCCAGGCAACTATTCCCGGTGCTCACTGTTAGGCCCAATTGGGCTATGTGAGATAAGAGGCATGCCGTATCATGGGCCACTTGAGACCCGGACAGCGCTCAGACCAGCCAGCCGTCTAAATACGGCAGGGGTGCGAGAGCTGCCGCCACGACCCTGCTGAACACCCTTGGAGAGAGGGAGAGACCAAAGGGAAGCACCCGGAAAGGCAAACCTTGAGTACTTCCGGTAGTGAGATGCAACCGGCACGTGGAAGTATGCATCCCTAAAGTCCACGGTTGCGAACCACCCCCACCTGTGCATGTGCTGTGGTCACATATGGAATGGCAGCACCTTCAGGAATC
Source organism: Notothenia rossii (assembly GCF_949606895.1). NCBI lineage: Eukaryota > Metazoa > Chordata > Actinopteri > Perciformes > Nototheniidae > Notothenia > Notothenia rossii. The sequence goes on along the minus strand of NC_136907.1, from coordinate 58,637,156 downwards.
TGTTGATTCCTCTCAGGTCCAAGATCAGGCGAAATCCGCAGACTTTCTTGCTCACGAGAAAGTACGCCGAGTAGGATCCCCGTGCTGAGCAGAGGGTCTACTGGCTCGATTGTGCCCTTGGCCAAGAGGACGGACAACTCTTGGGCCAGAGCTAAGGCCTCTGTCAACTTGCTGACAACTGTCATTTTGACCCAGCCGAAGGCTAGGGGCCGATACTGCAGTTCGTACCCCTGGGTTAAGGTGAAAACCACCCAAGGCTCGGAAGTACAGACAGCCCAGTAACTGAGCTGCAGCTGGGAAAGCAGCCGACGACCGGCCCAGAGACTTCTGGGCCTAGCCCCCCGGCCTCCGCAGACCATCAC